>NW_019211458.1:28777266-28958424 GCF_002443255.2 Varroa destructor | reverse complement strand
TATATCGATAGAAATGTATGGTTGAAATTCGTAGTTAGGCGTAGCGTGTTATATGCATAAATATATCAAGCACTCTCAATGGGTCGTTGATAACGGTTTTTTTCCACGATTTGCATCAATTAGCGGCCGAGGCCTTTCCGCATCGGTACTACCATGCAAAGTTACGTTTATTTTATTCAGATCGGTTTCTCTCTTTTTACCTCTTCGCAATAATTAGAAAAACGTTAAAGGGGACACGGCATGCTTCTTACCGGGCCGAAATTAGACTAGAACAAGAGCGAGTTGAGTTGCTATCTATGGCGGTGACAAATTTCCGTATACCCGGTTTACTTCTACCTGCGTTTGCGCCTATTTATTTTCTTCCTATTATTTTTGGATCATATCATTATCTACCTTGTAATCTTTTGCCCTGTCCAATCCGTCAACAATAGTCTGCTTCTGTTTGTCTGTAAGCCTAACCTACTTGTTTAGACGCGATTGGTGACACAACAGCACTCAACGTGCGATTCAGATAGGAACGAGGAAAGGTGCCCGATTGATCATGCTCCATAGAGGTGACAGGTCTCACAGCTGATCTCGTTTTATTTACATAGAAAACCCATTATAATGAATTTTGAGCCGGGTACAACGAAGGTCCGATATCGACCCTTTAAGCGTGTCTGTATGTGTGTGTATTCCATTAATGCCCCTATTGTCGTTCCATTGGCTCGCCATCATTTGCGCCTTGACTGTCACACGAGCATCATGTATACGCAGTAGCTTAATATCCAAGCACCTAGGGCATCGATCTGACGTAAACGCCCCTTTATTTTGATCACCACCTTGATCGTTGTCTTTCTCTGCTTTTTTTGCGTCTTCTGTTTTCTTCTTAACAAAGTTATAAGAGCTGCTTTTAATTAATTATTCTCATCACTGTTATTATCATGATCATCGTTATTATTATAATTTCGTAATTCCATATTTTACCTACTAGTTTGTTTTTTTTTTCGAAATCGATTTCCCTTCGCCATCCTCGCGCTGTCTCCGACTTGTACATTCAGGGCAATATGTACCGTCACTCATAAATATATAGGCGTGTCTGTTTATCTATAGATTTACGTACTCGTCGCTTCCTACAATCATCCGCATCGTATTTACGCAGTGAATGTATATTTTTGAAGAATATATATATTTATATAGGTTAATGTAATATATAGATTTAATCGACTCACCCGTTCTTGCACTTTTACGTTTTATATGTTCGCGTTTTTCGACGCATAGGTGCCTTTTGCAGTGCCATATATATATATATATATATATATATATATATATATATGAAACTTAAACCTCATCAATGAAACTGAGCACAGCTAGCTAGCAAATCATTATCCATGAATATATTTAGTAATAGTAACACTGTCATAGTCTACATAGGTAGGGACGACGCGTGGCATTCGCGTCACAGCTAAATGATATCCGTCAATAAATATAGTGTTCCTGTAAATTTATTGTACTAGTATCCTCGTCATAGCAATGCTCGATCAGAGCCTTAATGCTACATGTGAAAACGATTGCGACAAAGTAGCGAGGCGATCGCTGTCAACCGAACTGCTGAATAAACGCTATTTTGTCAAGACAATATAGGAGAACTTTAACATACCGCAATCCGCACAAACAACTAACTGTTTCCTTTTTGTTTTGTCAATAGTAACTGTTTTTACCCTTTCTATTTGCCAGTCGTACATCTCTCGTAGTCGGACCCGTGATATACGAACATCATATATGTCGCTCCCATCAGTCACCAAAAATCTCCTGAAATCAGCCTGTTCCGATTTGGTCTTCCCGACTATACTTACTATCCGCACAGATGCAGAGCAGAATATTAACACATTATCGTATATAATATTATTGCACAATAGGAGGCGGCAAACTTGTTCGGCAAATACAACTTCGTTTTTTGATCGGCCAACTTTCAGCGCACCTCTCCGGGGGTAAATGATGGCGATCACATCATAGATTTGATGAGTTACTATATTCTGCTGCTGCTACCGCTGCTACCCCGGCTGATTTGGTCTAGATAATTCAATCACAAATTTTCAATTGCGCATTTAATTTATCGTACAGCAGTAACAGCCATTTAGCTTCGTAGTTAACTTATATATATATATATATATATATATATATATATATATATATATCTATTATGGTCACTTAATCAAATGTACAACAATCAATTTAACAATAGGGACAGAAAATGGCACCTCGTAAGCTAGATTAGTGAATCATCAGCCAACTGAGTCATAAATGATGCGATAAATCGGAACCCAAATTAATTCACGACAGGAAGACTGGACTCTTGACCCAGCCACTCGGCAAGGCTGACCGTAAATAGCCACCACAATCAGCAATTGCTGCCGCAGCAACAATCGATAGATGTAATAAATTGAATTAAGAGAGCTTAATGCGTCAGTAAGTGATCGATCACGTCGCACCGACAATCACGGTGAAAGCCTTAATGGAGTGTTCACTAAATTCAACAGAGGGATGTATTGCCTCAATTTCTATCCGGCTGAGAACATAACTACTGGTGGATATAGCCACTACCTGTTTGGCTGTCACAGAATATTTAGTTCATCATAAATCACGGTCACAACAAATAAATTACGCGTACTCGACCACCAGAGCCAACACGAGTTAACATTTGTATCTGGAAGTGGGCTTATTTAAAACTTATAGTAATAGAATAATATAACAGTTGTCATTAATCAAGTTCCAATCCTAAACTACGAGTCGGGCGATATTTCTCTATCTATGATAAGCCAAGGCCCAAATAATCATTTCGTCTTTTTGCCATTACTGTTATCGTTGACACCCCTTTGCACTGTCCTTGTACACTCTTTGGTACCATGCGCATACATCGTATATAATTAACCAATGTAACCTCGACGGAGGCACCACGTCATGACAATACCATCAATTAATTATATTCCTCACTTATTAATTACACAATACGCATATTATGTAAGCATCTCCACAATTCTCCTAAATAGCAGTCTCTCTATAGCATTTACATAGACGTCTGATTATTTCCCTTTAACATCCGATCCATATTTAATAATCGTAAGCCTGACCATTCATTCTTCTTTTATGGTATCTTTTAACAGCCCCTGCAACCAATATAAAGTATCCATTAGTTAGGTCATGAATAATTATAGCATGTCAAGAATTATCGGCTATAATCAGTTAATGAAGTCGCTGTACGGGACACACACACACACACACACACACACACACACACACACACACACACACACACGGTGTCTAAGTGTATGTACGTGCATTAAGCCTATGTGAATCTATTGTATTGTATGATACAATTTTCATGCCGTGGCAAAAAACACGACGCAACGACTCTACTACCTTTTTTCTATTTGTCTCTCTGCTATCGATTGATAGTATATCGTAGTGCACTGTCACTCTTTTCACGATTCCAAACATTCTATATACTGTAATAATAAGTCCTGTCACAAGTATGAACACACTCATCACGTTTACCAAACCCTTTTTCCTTTCGCTTTTTTCCTAAACAACACCATGACCTTGGCCATTCGCCATGCCCTATTGGGTTAGAGACCATAATAATAGTATTTGCATCATTGCCATCGTCCGCTCCTTTTTATATCAATCAGTTAATATATTTTAGTCATACTAATAACCATTAGATAGAATGGTAATAATATAATTAGCTCTAATTAGTAACCGCTATACTACTCAACAAAGTTTAACTCTTAACAACAACGGGCTTGCGTTGTCTGTCCTTTTTCGCTCACCTCTCGTTCAACGTCGTCTGTCACCTATATTGGATATCTGCTCTAATTGCGTGTAATTGGAAACTGTTTAGTTTGTTTCTGTCTTTTTTTAGATATTGTTACTATGGAAATAATTAACGAAACACGGTCCGGCTCAGATGCGCCATTTATATTTTCATGCCGAGTAACCCCCTGAATCAGTTAGTCGCACATCTCTGCGACAAACACTGGACGGGAAAAGGAAGAAGACCCAATGACCGTAGGCATTATTCCTTGTATTTGATAGATTTTTTTCCCATTACACCTATGCAAAGCTCTGTGAATTTTTCTATTGTAGTACTAACAGCATAAAGTAACAACAGTAATCGCGCATTAGTCCCCTCTTTACCAACAGGAATAACTACGAATCGTCAATCAACAATTGGATTGTTGTTGATAATCGATGATCCTTAGTGGTTATAGTCTGAGTCGCAATAAACCGGTCACTAATCGCAGTGGCATGATTTATGGTTTCTTGCAAGCACTCCGTTCACCTCTTTTGTCTAAGCCTCGCAAGTCCTAGGGGGTGCGAAAGGACGCCGACGAGGTCGCCGATGGACGGCCTTCGTTGGAAAATAGGCGCGCGTCATTAAAATGGCGACAGATAGGCAAGCTAAGCACAATGATTACGATGGCTGTGGTAGACAATGGTTGCAGTAGAAGTTGTGGAACGAGTTGCGGTACATGGGGGCAGTTCTGGTAGTAGCAGAATTTGCAGGGGAGTGCTGTCGCCGCTTTACGAAGAAGACACTGTCTTGTTTGTCGATTTGCGTGTGTCGGACTTGAAGCATACGAGTAAAAATGACGAGATCCTCTTCATAGTCTGTTCGCGCACCCGTCCTTCCCGATGTAATGTCAGTTTTCCCGTAGAACTGATGGAAATTAATTGAGGTATAAATCCCATGCGCCGCGACCGCATCCAGCTTCGATAGTCAGGTGGAATTAGATGCTGTAGCACACAAAGCGTTAGTTGACAAACTCAAAGCAAACTGAAGCTTGGCTTGTTTTTGAACTTAGGCAGAAGAAGTTGTGTTGGTATAAGTTCTTTGGTCTTCCGCAACACCATAGTCGGAAATTAGATCTTCTTGGCAACAACTGTTAGTTCGGCAGTTGATTATTGTACTGGCGTTAGAATCACTATCCCAGAAGAAGACAGACGCAAACAAGGACCCAAGCCCGGCGCAATAGAAAGGCCAACATGCAGACAATGGCGGAGAATTAGGACGGACTGCGGCTGGTGTCACAGGCAGTAGAACTTGTGTCGTCTTTAGACAACAGGGCATTCGGTTAGCACACCGCCCGCAACTGACTACTGTGACACTCGAGCATTTCACAGAATAGTTTGTTCATTTCCACTTTGCCCTCTTGACGAGCCCGTTGCCAAAAATGCCGCACCATCAAGTCGAGTTGCCTGTTAAGGAAAACAGCATAAAATATAGAAACAAAGGGCATGAGGAACATTTAACAAGTTATAATTGTGTATTTGCAAAGCCTTATGCGCAGGCATTAAGCGGGTATTAAATAAGGCATATGTCGATGACTTAATATCGTGTTACTATGGGCTAGTTCGCGGGCTTCGCCCTTTATTGCTTTATATCTAATATGTATTATCTGAAATGTAAGGATAAATATAGGTTATGGAATTAGGTCTATTCAATTGTCGCTTACTTCTTCTCGTTGCGATGAACAGTATGTTTCAGTAATTGTGTATAGTGTCTTGGCAGTAAATAGACGGCTAGCGTATAGATAGGCTCTGAAACTATTCAGTGTTCCAAATTTCCAAGTTTTTCTCACACTTAGAATAGTGGGTGTCGTACATATGCGTCGGTGCTTCACTGGTGGTAGCGGTTGGCAAATATCTCGTGCGTAAAAAGCTTTTGCATATAAACATTTATAATACATTTGTCTACCACGTACTTCCTAGCTATGGACATACTACGTACGTACAAAAACGAGCACAGAAAAACAGCATGACGGCGCAAACTGTAATGCGGATCAGATACTTGTGGTTTTTCTCTTTCCCAGTCGTGAACCCAACGATAAGAGGACAAAGAGAACAAAAACTAAACTTTTTCTAAGCTGCGGATTAAAATTTAAATGTAGTCAATAAATCTTTAAACCACTTTCTTACCATATATTACCACGAGAAAGAATGATTTTTCCTGCTTTTATAATACAGGCCAATGGTGCCATGCTTGAGCAAAGTACCCTTGAGCATTTCCGCCTTATTAGACTGGAAGGCCCATTTGCCATTTTAAATAGAAAAAGACAGTAGTTGTTTAAGAATAACGTCTTCTATCGCAAATCCTATCCTTCTTAACCGTTCACACGAACGGATAGGAAATGCTAACCACTAGGAGAGAAGAGGGCTTTTTCGTAGTATATAGACCACCCACGGAAGAGTGGCGGGTCGCTTTCATTCCACCCTCAGGAATGAAAGTCAGGAAGCCAGTCCATCTTTCTTGTTAATGCATGAACGCGCGGGCATGAAGTCATCTGACTCCAGGCACATAGACTCACATTATGGCCTTGTTTTTCCGACGTACGCTAACCCTTTTAGAACGGAAAATTTCGCAAGAGGATTTCATAATGAAATGATAAAAAAAAAAATAACGAATAATAATAATAGTCGATCGTTATACCTTAGCAACGGCAAGATGAGTAAGAGTTGTGCCATTCGAGGAGTAGCATTGTTTGTGTGCGCGTTGAGAGCAAGTATGCAATCCTGAAGGGACAGACTGATTGCCTCGCGAAGTTTTCCTACAGCCGCCGTATTGTCTAACGCGGTATCTGTAAAAATACATTCATCTCCATTAGAGAATGTTAACATGTTAAAACAAATGAAATGTACACATGTGTGTTATATGAGCACGAGTATAACCAATCATTGCTTCGAGTAATCAACTTAATATATAGGATGTTTATTGTACCGCGTTCCTATAATTTACTTGAATTGATTATAGACAGATTAACTAATCGTATGACATTCTCCTTTTTTTTTAACAGTGCAATGTTTCTGAACGTCGTAGAAGTTTCCATAAATATGCCTGAAGGCGCACTCTGGCACCACACAGTAGCAGAGATGTAAGCAAGAAACATTCTGGAAAACCAAGTACCAGCAGATTCCGTCCATCTCTCGCTCTTGGACGCCAGTCGCTCTTCTTTAGGTTGCAAATACACGAGCTGCTATCACGCAGAGTTTCTGTGATGGTCGGGTTCTTTGTCATCTGTTCGGAAATTACTCTTGAAAAAGGGCATACAACGCGAAGTTTGCTACCCCAATAGACTATAGTCTTTACACTGCCTACCCAAGCACATCTTGATCATAGCTCGGTATTTAACTGCGTTCTTTCATACGTCAAATCAACAAGAGTAAAATGAAATAGTTGTTTGCCACTCTATTCCGTACTATACGAATTAGATATCCAGCCGACTTCGTTAGGTCGCCTTAACCTCAAGACAAAAAATAAAGTGAACATTGCGCCACTCTGACGTTTGTTTTATTACATTTATGCTGGGCGTAGATGTGTAAATATGTGTTAATTAATAAGGGTCTTCTTTTGCAGAACCTGAGGTCAACCCACGTTTTTCTGCACCTTAGATTCCTCAACCCTACAGCACCTAAAAAATAACAAGCATCGTTAAAACGTGCGATAATCTTGCCAAAAGTCGAAATAACCCTTTGAATAAATTAGATGCTCTACAGGTCATACGGACAAGACTCTCTTTTCCATACTTGAGAAAGCCATGTCTCTCTTTACCGCCACCAGCTTCATCTTTATCAACCAATGGTTGATAAAGATGAAGCTGGTTTTTCATCTACGTCAGACACGGCTTGACGGTCGTATCTGCCAGTAAACCAAGCGGCCTTTCGAGTCGGTACGCAAAACACCGAGTACTTTTCCTGCCACTCTGTCGTACGGTATCGACTATTCTTTCTCTATCCAAGTCTCTCTCTTGTTTGCCTGTTGATACTCAGATCTTCCTGTGACAGATTCGGTTCAGTGAACTTGTTCCCTTAGCTTGCAGACAGGGCAGGGCCCCTTAGTATATGGTACGGAACATTAATGTTCCTTGCGCCTACCTGCATGACTCTAACAATGACTAAACACCAACCCGCTCCGTTGGGTCTCTACCACTATTCATTTCGCATGCCCCCTCACCCTTCACGGTGACTCACATTTACCCATTTGCATTGATAAATAGCCTCTTGTATTCAACGTGAACGATACGAACGCGTGATAATCTACTTATTATTTAGCTTTGTGCGTTTCTAATATTTTATATGGATGGCTTCAAAAGGAACGGGGAAAGGGTTAGAGGGTAAACCAGCCGCAGGATTTCATCATGTACTTTAGGATAGATAGTTTGTATAAAGGAAGAGGTCATTTTCTTGTAAGCAAACCATCATTACGTTATTCGTATGGACGACCGCACCGTTGTTTTATAATGGAACGTTATAAAATAAACATACTTGTACATATATGTAAGCCCCAAAAAATTCGAATTTGAAACATTCTACTCGTGTAGCATATACCAAACGTGCGCTTTGTCATATTGGCAGGAATAATTCGCCAATAATCTAGCTATATTGAAATTCCACGTAAAGTTCAATGGCCAATGCCTGAACAGAATATTTTCTACTGATGAACTAAGGAAAAACAAACATTTTGCTGCAGACCTCGAATTTTCTACATTTAATGAATAGTACACACCTCCTTACAACATTCATGTGTCCTGCCCTGTTCACATCCTGCACCTCCCTCCCGTCTGTGACATATTGCGACGTTACCACGTAGTCCTCTTTAATGCCAATACCAGCCGCAATATAGCCCTATTACTTACCGTTGGTGTGGTGATAGGGTGCTTCGCCAGTCAACTGCTCGTAAAGCGACACCTTTAACGGTGCTAATACGACTATCAGTCGTTCATTGTTGTATAATGAGCCGCGTTGTCACCCGCGAAGTTGTCAAACTCCGCCGATTGACAGTAGGGAAAAGAAAGGATGACAGCTGACAAGGAGCCACCAGTTGTTGCGATGAGGTTTTTCCAGTCGGCTTGTCATCACGTATGTTTTCCTCGGAAACGAAGCTCTCTTTGATTTTGCTCACCCCACGCGAGTAGCCGGTGTTGCCGTTCATTTGTGACGTCAACAGTAACGACCTTGGTGGACTGCACGGATAGCTGTTGCCTATCTGCTCATACAAGTACGAGCAAATGGGGGTAAGAACTCATAGTTCGTGGACACCCTATAGCCCTGCCATGGAACATCAAACTTTTCGTCTTGCATGTACTATGGCCTGGTCCCTAGCTAGGCCATTCCGTAACAGGTCCTGTTGTCCTATTCCGGCGAAGGCTGATATACTAAACCCAGAAACGCAAAACATTGGAGGTGTCTACGTGCGAAACGCTTCCAGGTCTATCTGTTCTTTCACTTAGCAGCGGCCTTCTCCTAGGGTTCTGAGTTCATTCGAGCGAGTACTATACAATCCAACGCTGCGTCTTAGGTAGATCTCAGAATGATCAGATTATACGCACAAATATAATGGAAACGGTCGAATCAAGCCTAAGAGATCACGTACATCTTTTGTCAACCCGCAGTCTTACCGTGACTTTATTTCTTTAGTTCTATCGGATTTTATGCGCAGAAAATGCATGTCCTTCTACTATTATGCTGTTCGTACTATAGATTAAAAATGCTGTCACACAGTATCACACAGGAATACAACTGCGTCTAAATACACCAAGGGATGAGCTACCTCACACATGTTCCGATGAACTTTTGTGCTGAACTTACTTATTTACCAGCAATCTTTTATCACTGAACTGACATATGGTAGATGAAGCGCGCAATACTTACCGGCGTTTACGAGGGCCATCGCTTTTAGTGCAAGAAATTCCTCTTTTTGAACGCGGATCGCCTCCAGTCGCTGGGCAAGATGTTTGGTGTGCAGAAACACATCCTCGAGGCCCATCTCTTCGGCTTGTATCATTGAGATGCTCAGGTCTACCGCGTAATTCAAAGCGTCTAACGAATTCGTGGACCTGAAATGTTATCGAACGGCACGAGAAATAATTAGAGCTGGAAGATACTATCGAGTTCTTTGTAAATTCAGCTGTGATTCTGATATCGCCCACCACGCAATATCACATTTAAGCACATTATTATTATTAAATTCATAAGCACAATTATAATCGTTGTCAAAACGGCGCGACATGGACAGGTTTAATATGGAGGAAACCCTTCGGCCTATTAGGATAAAAAGGCCAGAAAAATTATAAAAATCATTAAGCGGAAAAAAGGTTCTATGCATTCCTAACTTGCTTTGCGTCAATGAAACATCTCGATCGACATGAAAGTAATCCAGTAGGTTACAGAGGTTGACCAATGAGCTGACATCTATCGAAAAATGCAACGTTTGCATCATTAGAAAAGTTCGGCGAGCTGAACAATTCTTAGAGGTCGTTACCTAGCCTCAGGTGACGTATGTAGACCTAGGTTATTTATAACGACCTTTTCGTATTACACAGCACAATCACAGAAGGCTTCTGATTGCAAAAAGTACCAATTGATTATTTTCGTATGAAGCTTTAATTGAGCAATAATACCGCAGCAGATACTTGAATAATTAGCTAAATGTCTCTCTGTTTTATGGTTCAAATAGCTTGACGTTCCAAATCGTCGCGTACGTTAGGCACGCGTCCATTAGTAAAAGTCCGTCGTAACATAGCCTAATAATGTCAAGATACACACGTAATCGCACAGTATATACGCGCTAAGTATACGAGTGCCGCACTAAATGTACATTACGTATAGGAAAAGCTACTATATTTGGCGCCGTTGTTCGTTGTTCAAGCAGGCCCTACAGTGAATCAGTACACCTCCGGCTGTTCTACCTCTATCTCTCTATTCTACAAACAGAACCGTTGTGCTCTGACATTGCAGTAGGAAACAAGGATCAACTCATCAATCTACGGAGCGTTCATTAAGCCACTGCAGTATGGACTGGTACAATTTCAGACAAAGGCTTCGGTAGCAGTGGCCTGAGCCATGTTGGGCAAGCATTTTCCTCGTCTAAAAGTTTGCTTCTCCAGCAGGAAGTACGTTCGCAAATGCAAATAAGATAGTTTATATGGTGAGAAAACGTTTTTTTTCTATTGAATATCGAGTTCTTCACATAAATTGGAAAGAAGCATAATTTCTATAAATGAAAGTGTATCTATGTACTTTCGGTAGACAGGAGCAGATTCTTTCAGCATTATTTCTAGATATATAAAGCAATTGTTCACTTGATAGTAATGAGGTCCGGGTTTGTTCAAAGAAATATACTGGGTTTTCTCATGTGCCGCTTGCATATCTATAAAAAAAAAAAACTACAGAATAACTCATAGATTTGTGATTGGAAAGGAGTTGCTTACGTTTCCGAATTCGTACATTTTTCAATACGATTTGGGCAGTGAGCATTACGACCAGGGTGTTTTTAAGTATAGTAATTTCCCTTCAAAGATATTGTACTTTATTGAAATACCGCAAAAAACATTGTAGACGATGAAAAGATTTACTGCTCATTTTTATAGTGCGCTTGTACATGCATCTGCATATCTAACAAACCTCTCAGGTACACGCGAAGAGCAATAAGAGGAGGATCAGTAGGCGACCGTTGCGTTTTTTCCTCCACGGAACTTTTCTTCATCCCTTTCTTATCTTACCTAATGGAACTCTTTCTAACTCCTCTTTTTGAGCCCGAATTCTGATCCAGGCTTAACGTTTTCTTCTTACTTCTCTTGTTTTTCAAGTTTCTCGATGCCCCGGGGTTTAGCTCAGACACTTTTTAAGAAAGGTAACAAAACCTCGCCTTGCCATGCGGAAGTAATCCTTGTCTATAGTCGTAGTTTAGAGAAGCCGCTTGCCTAACAGGGTACGCATTGTGTCTTTTTCCAGCTAATTCTCTAGTAGAGAAATGACATATCTGTAGTGTCAAAGGCTTATATCGGACGCTTTGGAAAGCTCATAGATGGTTTAACAGGCCCAAATATGAGCCATTAGCTGTGTCTGGCGCCAGTAAGGAAAAAGAGAATACCTCGGCCGATCTACGAATGCATTCGTGTGTGCTTTTCAGTACATCGTAGTAAGGGGTTCATTAAATGGGTTAAATTGATGACTCGAGCTGCTTCGAAACAGTCAGATTTCAGAAATGCCGCAGCAGACTACCACACCTTTCGCACACACAGACTTATACTGACCTATCTGAGACATTTTGTTTGAACGGCTACTGACCTCGTAGAAATCCAGCCACCAAGCTAACATTAGTTCAGCTATCTGACGTCACTGCGATCGAATCTCATGTTGGATTTATCTAGCCTTGCTAGTGCTATTGGCAAACAAGAAGTCACGTGCTCGTCATAGGCTCGTTTTCAAACTTTCTCTCTCTCTCTCTCTCTCTCTCTCTCTCTCTCTCTCTCTCTCTCTGTTATATTAAAACAAACAGGATTTTTTCTTTTACAATGTCCGCTGGCTTGTTTTAAAAATGCCATCTGAACATCTCCGTGCCTCCTTCAGCACACTACCACGTCAGTGAGTTCGGGTTCGAAACCTAACCTGGTACGCAATATTTGCCTCTCTGGAAGCACTGAAGAGAGTCTCCATAAGCTCATGAAACAGTTCATTTAAGGATCTGTCTCCAAGAGCTAGCTATTCCGGAAAAGTTATTGACACCAGTTGCCTCAACTACACTAAATTAGGGATGTGCTTACCCATGCTTGTATCAGCCGTACGAATGTACCGAGCAAAGGGTAATTCTAATGTCGCTTGAGGCGCGCGTTTGAAAAACAACGCCTTTCCACGTTATTGTTCAGTATTCCTACGCTCCTTCTTTCGTTAATCTGTCACCGCCAATTCTAGCTTTATGCCCTTCCGGGTCTTTTTGTCATTTGTATTTGGCAGGTTTTTCTCCTCATGTTCAAACTTTATCTAACCACATAGCAATTTGGTGTTAACGTGTTGCTATCGAGTGTAGCAGGATCTTCCGTAATGCCGGTAACGAATGCAAGCATTATTCGAACTTGATTATGTCGTTTCTCGTCACATATAACACACTGTTTCGTAGAAGTACTACACTTCAACTAAGGAGTGACAGACACCCTTCGAAACTTCAATGAATGCAAAAGTTGTTACAAGGTATTTTTATCTGCTTCAAAAAGAGTTCTCTGACTCTTCTGGGCGAATTAATTTATGAAACCAATACGTACAGCTAATTGTTGATTAAAAAAGAACAAGAAATATCGTTATCGTTTTCAGAGGTAGGTGGCGCAGGTGCTCATTGCTATGGCTCTTCTTCATGAACCGGTCAAAGGCATTCTTAAACAAGATAACCGTTACACATCGACTGCCATATTATCTAGTGAGCCGGTGAACAAAACTTCAAGTAGATGTCTACGAGTAGGCCATATTTAGAAGGGCGTAACGGTCACTACATGATGAAGGTCTCCGCTAAACTTTGAGTCAAGCTAGAAAGATGCTGGCAGATCCACACCAGTTTTAAAGTCTGCCTATATAGCCAGTCAATTAGCCCAGCACCGTTCTATGGACAGCCCGGTTCGAAAGCGATTTCTTATAAGCAAAAAAGAATACTGCGTATATACATATATATACATATATATATATATATATATATATATAATACACTTCTACACTCACTTCTTACAAATGTAATAGAAAACAAACATGAAAAGACATCTTATAGAATGAAACATTCGTGCAAAGTGAATTCGCTGCCCCTTATTCTACAGATAACAAAAAAAAAAGTACACTTTGAACTATTCGAGCAACTTCGAAGCAAATTATGGGTAAAAACATTTAGCCAGTTGGGCCAGTGAAACCCTTGCCTGCAGTCTTGACAAGTAGTACAATGTCTCTAAAAATAACACGTAGCAAGAACAAATGCGCTAGAATGCTAATGGTATGCCCACCCGTAGAAGATCATTACTCTATTGAAAAAAAAATTAGTAAAAAATAGTATAAGGAAAAAGGTTAGAAAACATCAAATAAACTATCAGCATAATTTACTTGATTATTATCGTATAACGATACGATATTAACCACGACTGAATTGAAGGGTAGCAAAAAAAGAAGATTCACATTAGACTGAGGTGGTTAAGAGTTGCCCATGACGTCGCTAGATAGTATTTTCTAGTAGGAGCGACTGAGCTCATAACTGGATTTGCGTAGTTGTTGAAATGACGTCGCGGACGTCAACTGTAGTGTCCCATATATGTAAGCATGTAGAAATACACAAAGTGGAGCAAGAACAGAGTGTTCAAGTTTATGATTATGAAAAACGCAGAAGTAGCATAGAAATCAATTGGAAACCTACATTTTCCCATCTCTGCGTTTACACTTCTGCCCACCGCTTCCGTTCCGTTCTGTGCGTAGATGTTCCATCCATACGTATGTGTATATATATATTTATAATACTCCACGTGGATAAACGCAGACGTTATGACCTACCGATAAGCCAATGACAGCGAGAGGACTTCAGCCCAAGAGGTCTGTAATAGGCGCATCTGGTCATCGAGATTGAGGGCGCTAAAGCCCGGTATCTGTCGGGCCCATCCAATTGTATTGACTAGCTCGCGGTCCATGATGTCCGAGAGGGCTGCCAGTGCTGCCGACGGGTCATGTAATGATGCATTGTTGTTTACCGCAGACAATCGAATTGATAACGGCTCTGGCTCGCAACTCAGTAACGCTGAGATAATCGTGTTTTCTGTCAAAGTGAAAAATAGAACACATAACAGAATCATAGAACTTATTTTAACTACCTTCTACGCTCGTATCTCTATACATGTGGCATATAAATGAAGAACAACTACCGGATGTTGTAACCGATTAACTTTCATGGTGCAACGAATTCGCGTCACCGATCATAAAATCCGTTCGGCAACGTTGCGGATGGTTAACATAATGGAAAACTCCTACAGTACCTACGATTATGATGCCGCGGAGGGTCGCAAACGTTGTAATGGCAGTATGTACCTAGCTTTTCGTCCATGTATTAGCCTTATACACATAGTATTTAGTGCAACGATAAAGTCCATACACAAGGAAACTGAAAGCATTGGAACTACTGCATTTTCTTGTTGTAGCAGAACGTGGATTATCTATACATTTAGCACTGTGTTATATCCTAGCGTTAATCATCATTGTATTGGCCGCGCTTAGGACCAAGCGATTCCTCATAATAGATGCACTAGTCCCATGTCGATATTAATACCATTTTGATGTGAAGAAAAATGCTCGTCTCTATACGAATGCTAATAAATAGGCAGGATGCAAAATTGAATTCGTAATTATTTTGCCCTTTAAGCGATTATCAACGAAGTAATATACGGGCACATATTAGTGGGAATTTTAACAACTCTAATTAGGATTTATAGTCAATAACAGTTCTCTCGAACCATAGGCTTTTTCCCACCGCTGCTACTACAACGATCGCAATCAACCCCCGAGACCCAGAAAGCAGCTCATTGTTCTTGGTCTTCGTGTTCGCTGTTTTCTCCTTTATATAAAACAGCGCTTATCAGCCTACACAACCTCACACCGACGCATCCAGCGTTCCCGCGGTGCGCCACAGCATTGCGGATCAAGTAGTTACACTTGTATCTAGTCCTCTTTTGACTGTTTTCCTCTGATGAACGAAGAAGAGAGCAGAGGACTTTCGCTTATTGACCGTAATGGCGATACCTGTTCCGCCCGCTGTTGGGATGCGCTCAAAGTAACTGGAAAACGTGGCCGAAACGATGCGATACAAAGGGAGCCTTCCCGACCAAGCCGTTACCGCTGGCATTTAGATAGCAGGCTGGGAAATTGATACTGAATAGCTAAGCGAGAATTGTATTTGTGCAGGTGCAATTGTCGACATAAGAAAATTAGTCCCATATAATAACAAGCCTAAGGGCTGGCATGTACGTACGTAATATTCCAGTTTTCGTTGCATCTGAGCTCGCCGTTTGATGAAACTATCGGTCGAATACACTTTTGTCGCATATTTAGTATCACCACTTCCGTATTAAGGACATTACGTAATAGCTCAGTTTGGGAAGATCAACAGGAAAGCCGGATTCAGCCGTAACACAGAGCCCACCTCTCTGTGAGTATTCAATGGCGCTAACCATTCGATAAAAGTATAGAAAAAAAAAAATGGAATTCTACGTGGATGGGTCAGTTTTTCTCAAAACATAACTAATTTTAAATTGATTCCGAAATATAAGCTTGACAAGGGCGGTATTTGACAAGTCCTTTTGTGTTCGTTTATAGCAATTTCATTTACTGTAGTGTGTCTAACTAATTCGTTTTACTGACAAATCAAAGCTATCCAGCTTGATCTGTACAATTTATCAGGTAAGCAGACCTTTTTTCTACATTTCTTCGAAGTTTCCCCAATCTAATCTGCTAGGCCATTTCCTCTAGTGGCATAGCTTTTTATCTTTCCCGATTGGCTCACAAGTATCACCTTTGTTCTATCTTGTACACATGGCGAAACTCGACAAGTTAAACTGAACAAGTTCAACATAACAAAACAAAGAACTTCTTGTTCTTTTTGCAATTTCACCCGTTATCTTTTGTGCCTCATCTAACCATTTGCGAGGCGTCGCGGAGGCATCAGGAGAAACGTGAGAAAAAAGAAACCACCTCTTCTCCAACGACCTACTCGGCTCAGGTAAAGTGATGTCTAGGATTCGCCGAACGGTTCAGCTTTTCTGCTCCAGTTCGTCCCGTTCTGGAGAACAGTACGATGGTAGCCCTATCAAGCTGATATTTTCGTCAGAACAGCGGCTAGAGAAGACACTTACTTACAGGCAGTAGACGATCAGCGAAATCTACCTCGGATGATCGTGGTTCAACCAAAAGCCAATCACGCATTTTACTTAGCCGTTACGATATAGCAACACTGTCCTTCTTCTATACTGTGAATTCTTATACCATGAAACGAAGCGTCTTTCATGCAAACAAAAGGCGCCACTACGGAAGTATGTTTGCTTGTTAGCTGAAAATGGCTAACGTATCACAGCAAATGTCAATTCTGCACGTTACTGTGTTACAGTGCAAAAATAGTTGCGGTCGCTGACCTTATTCTATTCGGCCGCCTTCCTGGAGGTACTTAAGTGTCCTGGACAGAAACACTTGGCAAACTTTGTCACAGCGTGTCCAAACCAGGCCATTCCAAAAGTTCAGTTGGTCGCTCGCTAGCGGTTATGGAAATGTGCATGATAATGGGAACTTGCATGAAAATAGGTGAGCACAGTTTAGTGAAAAAAACTCTTTAGTTTGCGTATGCCTATAATGATCGCCACTAGCAGCGATAGCTAACTATGAAAGTCAATTGTTGTGGACAAGTACAATGCGACTACGCGGCTGCAGTAACTATTTTCGGAAAATCTCAAATTAATTTTCAGCAGGCGTTATGTTGCCTCCCACTTATACGTGCTCTCTGTCGTCGAAGAAGAGCACCTCCAACGACGTGCTATGAATTCGCTGAGGTTCCTGTGTAAATCTTGTCCACTCACACAATGTTTCTCGCCAAAATTTTTCTTAGTCGTGGAATATTTTTTGTTTTGAGATCGATTATTAACTTGGTAGGCTCAGCTATGGCACATATAGCACGGGCGCAGACATAATCACGGGTTCTTTTTGGTTGTATATATATATATATATATATAGCCAATGGAGTGTCGTCGTTAGCTTGCCTTGTTAACTAAACAGCAAAAAGGAATTCGCTATTGAACAAGCAGCCGACATTTCACAATCAGGTTATTGCTTGCAATTTTTTTTTTTACCTGTAATTACTGGAATAGGTCATGTTGTAATTTCCTGCGGCCTTAAGGTTACCGGAGAGGTGGCTAAATTTGGAGATCATTAGTGCTACGACATGCAGTCACAGAAACTAGTTGATACGGATTCCCAAGCAAATTGCTACCTAACGACACATGTATCCCACAACACCGTGGTTTCACGTGTTCTACCGTATTCTGCATTTTTAGCTGGCACTTAGAAAACATTTCCTCGTTCATTCATTCATTCATTCATTCATTCATTGAAATCACCTATGTCCCATCGGCTGATTTTCGAATGAGGTGAACGCCGGCCTTTTTGTACCTTTAACATTCGCGTTTTATCGAGAGTTCCGCTAGCTCTGCACGAGAGGTACCGAACGAAAGTTCCTGTGACGAATTAGAGGCCTGAGGCATAGATATACCGTATTGCGCCTAAAACCACGCGCTTGGTGTGTCTAGTCGCTCTTAAGTCTCGTTTCATGTAGGGAATTTCTTCGAAAATCAATAGAGACAGGTATGTTGCCACGACATGTCGATGCTGCATGGAGTACCACTAGAAAGCCTACCGTATTAAATTTACTATACTGTTTATGACGAACAACACAAATGGGACACAGATTTTACGTGCATAGGCTCAAATGTGTCGATTAAGAGTTGCGTAGTATTCCAGAACGTCCTGCTGGCACAACGAACAAACTTTAAAATGAACATAATTTATATAATTATATCGACATATTCGAAATTGTTTATGACATGTTTAGCACATATCTAGCAGACTATGCTATATTTTCTTTGCAGTCGACGCTTGCCAAACAGGATAGAACTGCGTTTTTAACACCCCAAAAGAGAATTTTTGTTGTAGCAGGCTTCGATAGCACCTCACGCCAGGATGTCTTTATCAACATAGAGCCTCTCGTACCCCGTAAAAAAGAACCACGATTTGCTTCCTTTGAACAATGAAAAATAATGATGTTTTTGAATGGAATTAAAATAATTGACACTTTCGGGACAGGAGTAGCTATACACGTCGCAATGGAATGAGCGTCGATATGGGGTTTCTAACTATAAAGCAAGCAGTAGTTCTACACGCAGAGGATAATCCATCTGTGAAACCTGGATGTAAGCTATAATGCACGTTCATCAAAGCTTAGCTGCTGTTTGATGAAACCAAAGTCAGCAGACCCATGGGAAACTAAGTCGTTTATGGGATTGGTTACATACTGTACACGGTACCTCGTATCACATGTAACCAATGGTTGAAATTGCCTTGTGGTCGTGGTAATATCAGCAAAAACTCTTTGGAAATGAATCAATACTATCGAAAGTTTGTATGAAATTTTAATACTAAAACGTATATATTGAATGCTTTATCGACTTGTGATAAAATCATTTTGCATATATTCCAAGCAACGCGTTCCTTTCACATTGTAGCTACTGTATCTCTGAACGTGTCCAAACTGTTTTTGGGATCGAGGGGGGGGCGGAGCGGTAAAAGGCAAGCGAACCTCTAGTTTTCAAATAGTGACTGGCCTATAACGGTGGACACCGACAAAGCAGTGTCTCTTTGTTGTTCCGATAGCTGAAGGAACCCTGCGACCGGGCCAGCTCTGGCTGATGCTGCTAGCGGCAAGATAAGAGAGGGCAGGGGAAAGATTCAGGGTAAGCGTCCGGGCTAGCACGAGCTTAGGAAGAGGAATGATTTCGAGGAGCCTCTTCATTAGGTTTCTAAGCACGTTTTCATGCACTGAGAGGACGAAACAGCCGCACGATCACGTACGGCTGTCGCATGCCCCTAGCGGTCCATCTATCCCAGCTCGTTTTCTCTCCACCGCTCAAAATACCACTTTGATTGTGGGCCCATTCACACACTGTAATCCCCACGTGCCAATCTCATGTACATTTTTTGCAGCTTAGACGCCTAGAAATCACACGTCATAAACGGATACTTACGCATGTCGCAAATCGCGCAGACCAAACTATCAGTAAATTAATAGCTAAATGAATCAGCAGTAAACTGATCTAGCGTAGTAACTCGTCAATTGTTAACCGGTCGCGGTATTCAGAATTTGAACAAAATTACAGAAAAATCCGTGAATAGGTCTCCTGTAGCCAACTTATGTCTGCCAGATAAAAAACATCTCGACAATACTCTGTGAATATATGCTTATGCGTGCAGTCCTAAAACGTCGGTACAACCCATAATACTCACCGTCAATCGAGATACGTTTAACGGGTTGCGCTGCAACCTGATATGGACCCTCAGGATTGCGTCGATATTTTTGGCGACCGCCACGAACACGATCAAGGCGTACTCCCTCTTTAAGCATGCCCATCTTGAGGCACTTCTGAAATCTACACGCCTGGCACGCTTTACGCCGACGCTTATTGATTTCGCAGTCGTTGTTAGCTGGACACGTGTATTCGATATTACCTGAAGCAAAACCCAACAAAGCGCTAGGATAAAGTTTGCGCTTTCTTTGAGAACCTTTTAATTGTTTGATAATACTAATTTACCCACAACAACTGCGTCCATTGAACTATATCGGTACTTCGACTATAACTCAGTAATTACATTTTTTATAGCATATCAAAATATCATTGCTTAGAATTTTCGATATTGTGTTTCTTAGCTCAACTTTTTTTTTCAGCAGAACGAGAGCAGATAACGCATAACGTGCTCACTTATTACCCCAATAATGGGAAGGAGTTCTTCATGTTCCGTTCCTTGGATTTATATGAGTTGACTTATTTCGAAAGTTGCAAGAAGTTCAGCACAATCATGTTTGCAAATTGTCTGAAAGTTAGACGTAAGGTGGCTGCTTTGAAGTTTATATTCAAAATCATGTTTAGCCCTGAAGGCCGTGCTTTTAAAAGACCTGCTTTTGACACAACCCTTTCGTGCGTGAACTATAGGAAATTAGGTGATATATTATGCAAAAAGAAGCGTGACCCGACCCTTGGTACATAAATCGTCATGCTAATAAAGTCTGTGATCTGTTTATTTGTAAACAAAGTTAATAAACGCTCTTATATAGGGGCAAGGCGGTCCGCGATTTTGTACAATAAAGGAGGAATTCGAATTAAAACACGCGTCATATCCGTCAATCCTAATACCTCCCGTCATACGCATTAAGCCACTAAACGCCAATAACAGCATCTATTATGCACTCCCGGACTTCCCAACAAGCCTGAATTAACGTAAAAATTCTTTGGCTCACTCAGTGTCGAGCAAATGTCGATGTCAGAGTCAAATAAATTTTGTGAAAAGGTGAAGATGGACCTTCCGAGTTTACAGAAGATCTTTTGGCGTGCCAGAAAATAAAGAGAAGTTTAAGAACAAAAACTGGCCATCAAAAGCACAAACCTGAACCATGTAGCTATAGCATCAAGGAAAGTAGCAGCTGAGATAATAGCTTTTTAACTGAATCTTTAACAGAGCCTGAAGTGAGACAGTAATTGACAGCTAGGCATCTTATGATACGACATGATAAGGCATGTAACAGATATTCCGTTTCGTGATGTGCTAAAGCCGTGCCAATGCACTTATAGTAACCTAATTTTAAAAGAGACATTTTTGAGGCCATTTTAAACGGCCAGGATCGGCATACCTGTCACAAGTGATCCTCCGACACCACTTAAACCTAATAGCTTCCGATGGTCTCATGGCCGTAGCTTTAAAAGCGGACCAAGAATAAACCGAATAACAAAAGCATTTGAAACTCTTTGTGGTTAAATCGATGAAAAAGATTATTTTTCGAAGATGCAGCAACCTTACGCGTAGTGCTATTTTATCAAATATGGCGCATAAGGTCGCGCAATAAAGAGCAGACAGTAAAGCAGCGCCTAATTCTGCTATAAGGGATAAACACTCAAAATGCCTATAAATCATACTAAGGCTCCTCTCTACCAGAAAACGCAAAATCGACCTGTATCCATAAAAGAAAAGAAAACCAAACAAACAAAAAGTCAGAAAGGGAAATTGTCAGTCCTTGAAGTGTGAATAGACGACGTTATGGGTCGGTCTACCTATTTTCATTGATTTTTTCGTCCCACATTCTTTTCTTTTTTGGTCGTTATGCCTTCACTGTGTTCGCCCCTTACACGGCCTTTGTAACTATTCCTACCCCCCCCCCCCCCCCCCATATTATGCCATTCGCTCTCGAAATTCTTCGCTGAAACATCCCTCGTACAATCCGTACCCTCTTTCTTCTTAGCCGATGAACGACGTTCCTTCTTTCCACCCACAATCCACAAGGCAGCAGTGTCTTCCACTGCAAAGCTTTAAGTTCTTTGGGTCGGGGAGAAAGCCGAAATTGATTCGATCGACAATCTATTCTTACAACAAACGAAAAGGCAGACCATTATTTTTGTTAGTGCTGATGATCCCTGCAAAATCACAACTTCCATCGACTTCATTTTCGGCGGATCACTCTAGGTCTTCTAGGACCTCTGTCCCCACATACAAGTGTCGCTTGTTTTTTTCCCTAAGAACATGGTTCGGTTCGAGCTTAGATCTGGCCATTTAAACCATTTTTAAAATAAATCGTCTGCGAAGACGTGCACACACAAACATATAGTTGAATTTTACGGGTTCACGTTACGCCAACAACGTATAGTACGTATGTGTATGACTCAAACATCTTCCAACAATTCCTTTTTATCTGGGTTGAATTTTGTTCCCATTACATTAATTCGACTTTTGAACTATAAAAATTGCGAAAAACCGCGCGTTCTTTTGTTCCGAGTTCTCTAGAGTTAGCTTGGCTTCTTCACTGCTGTCTCTCACTTGAAGACCACGATGCCTGGAACGGCGATCTTGTTATTCGACTCTCTCTCGTAGTCGACATTCAACGACGCTGTTTTCTGGCTACTCCCTTAATTCCTGTTTGATTCCCACTAATCTGGAGAAGTCCTCCGTGCGTGGGGTCCCCTCAACCTTTCGAAGAGCACTTCCAGAGCTTTCTAGTCCGTATAAAGTGTACAAGGCTGTATAAGCTTAGCCTGACTTGTCCTTCTGCCAAGCCTTGTAGAGCAAACAAGAAGTCCAAGTATGAACAGCCCTCTCCTTTATTGCCTTAGCTTTTTTCTCCATTATCTTGTTGTCGTTTCATCTTTGGCGAGACCTGCCCCCCCTGTAGTTACGGCCTTCCATTTTCTAAATTTCAACACTCACTGCGCCGAAGCTCTCTGATATTCTCTGCCAGCAGATTTCAAACGCCTCTTCTAGAAGACGCCTTCCTAGAAAAGACCTAACCTTTTGTCACATGCCTCTTTACATTACGGTACGAGCAAAGGATTGCCGTCCATAGGCGCCTGTACTCCTTCACCAGGTGAACAGCTGCTCGTTCGTTGGCCCGTCCGTCCGTCCGTCCGTCCGTTCGTCTATCATAACACACGTTTGCCTTAATGCTGTCCACAGGCTGATTAGACTTTATGGTGGAAAAAAGAGGCGGAATCAGCGAGTAGCGTGAAAAATAGGATGCTTTGAAGGACTGCCAGATGGAACGAAAATTCGCTCGAGGCATATAAGCAATGTGGGATCAGGCACCTTTATTGTATAGATAAATCAAGTTGAATGCGTCTCGTACTCCTTCCTGGCTGGGGCATGAATTAACTTCCATATGAAAACGTGATTATTTGTCTGTAGCGGTTGCATTGGAAGACACTGATAGCAAATCCTGTGCTCACGGTGACAGAACAAAAACCCCACTGTGCCTACGTATAGAATCGAACATTATACTACCGAATTGGTATTATCGCCTAATCGATCTCGAACTAACATAATGAAAATGATCACATCACTTATTAGATAGTACATCGCGGACGAGAATATCACCTCTCGTTGGGGCGTCTGTTCGTACAACGATGTCTTACCTTAATTTCATCCGATGTACCACTTATGAGATAATATGATTGCTATATTAATTGAGCTTAAAGCAAATACTAACAGCCTGTCTTATCTTGCGTTTATTAGTTAAGCCGCCTCGTCCACCTAACTAGATGTAGCTTATTATCCGTAAAATAATCGCAAAGTATAATAATGACAGCATGTGCCCTATAGATCTAGCCAATGATTCAGTTCACACCCTGCGCACGATTGACATAATGGCATAAAAGTCCACCCAATCTCTATGGTAACGTTCGCATGGAGACTGCAATGCCAATGGACGCCAACTCGCTACCAACCAGCGCTTTTTTCAACTTCTACATTCTCTTTATCTCCTGCATTTAGCTTTTTTCCTACCTTGAATGGTCCTTTTGAAGAATGCTTTACAAGCTTCGCACGATGCAACGCCGTAATGAAACCCCGACGCGACATCCCCACAGACGAGGCACACTCGTCGCGGGGAGCCCTGTTCGCCCCGTTGGCCAGTAGCATTTGCTTGACCACCCGTAGTTCCACTACCGGCTCGAACAGCAAGGTAGTGTCCGACCCCGAGGCTGCCCACGCCTACCATACCACCCATGCCCCCATTCACGTCTCCAACCGCCATCTCTGGGCTAAGAGGGGGCGAGGGCGATGCCTCTTCGCCGATATCATCGCTGTACGTCTGAAAAACAGAAAAATAGAAGAAAGATGAAATATACATACATGTATACAGTCAAACTTCTACTATCAACAACAACAACAACAACATCCATATGTGTGTACATGTTGTTGAGGGTAGAGGTTCGAATCAGAATTTGTAATGCACCTTCCCTTTCCAATTTCAGCAGGCACACAGCACCCCCTTCCCTAAAGTCAGTCTGGGCTTTGCCGCAGATTGCTAAGTATTCTTAAAATTCGTTTTATTTGCACGTAGTTTCGTTATGTATTATTATTATCGTATCGACTCTCTATGATCAACCGTTTTAGCATTGGCTCACTCTCGTCACGGGATGTTGCCGGTGGAACAATGGTCGTGTAAATAGTCTCGCTTCATCTCGCGAGACACCCAAACATTGGGCTTTTTTTTCTCCCTATAACCAGCCGTCTTCAAATAGATTGGAACATTTTCAGGTGATCGTTGACGATACTCACGATGGATACTCACGTGTCGGTCCTGCTCGACCATCGCTATGATTTCATCAATTTTCTCTGCAGTTGATGATTGCCCACTACGAGGAACATCTTTCACATTTATATTTCCAGAACGAAAGCGACCGAATCACTTTTGGGCTGATTCTTCCGATCACGCACCTGATTATACACCCACAAACAGTACCGATTGTTTTTAAGAGCCTGGGCGTGTTGCCCTTACTATAAGGAAAAATGGTAAATTAAAGCAAATTTCACTCGTCTCCAGAGCGCTTTATTTGTAGCTCAAATAAAGGCTCTATTAAGTACATCTACTTCTACTGGTAAATCTCAACTTTGAAGTGGTACCAACATGGACTCGACAAAATTAAAGTCGATACATTATGCGACAACTCTATATATAAATATATATATAGACTAATATATATATATATATAGGCAGGCAACTTCATTACCCGTTAAGCTATCCCATGGACTGCTTGACCATAGTTCGAAACTGAAGGGCTTCACTTTTTAATTGCATATTTGAATTTCTGTTATATATATATATATATATATATATATACACGCTTTATCGGAACGCTACAATTCTAAATTGCGCTAGAAATGATCAAAATTTCGCGGGTTTGCCGCTGTTATTATCTTTGGCGGTAACAATTTACTGTTCATATTGTTTTTGCGAACGAATAAAATCGATATACTAAAAAAACGGAAAGGTGAACGAACGTATGTTTTCCTC
The DNA here is from genome assembly GCF_002443255.2 of Varroa destructor. NCBI lineage: Eukaryota > Metazoa > Arthropoda > Arachnida > Mesostigmata > Varroidae > Varroa > Varroa destructor. Next base: position 28,933,007 of record NW_019211458.1, on the reverse strand, counting down.
GCGATTATCTAAAGCATCAAGGGAAAAGTTCATCAAGGAAAAATGCTGAAAAGTTATTTACTTTAGAATTAACTATTACGGCACACGGCTAGGATAAAAGAGGTTGGCTGGGTTGATGAACGATGTCCAATCAATTTGGCCTGATTATGCAGACTGCTGATAAATATTTATCCTACTAAACACAGGGGCAATATAGTTCGACTTAATTTAATCTGTTCTTCTTCGTCAACATGAAAAGCGTTGAGAAATACAGTTAAGCACTATTTGAATAAATACAATAGAATTCGCACACGCGCTATCTATTAATGGGGGCAAAGGCTAGCATACATAGGATCTGAATGCAGAAAGTTTAACAGTTCCGTGTATGCCAGAAGCACGATGTCAAATGCTGTAACGGTTCATCTGGAGTAGATATGATTAATGGCAATCTGTGCTAGTAATCCTCATCAGTATACGGGCCAGTTTTTTTTATTGCCTCGTCCCTGTGCCAGCTTAACGGATAACGTTTTCGCTACTGATTTTTGGGGCGCGATTTGGTCCAGGTTCACTTTGTTCCGAGGTGGGAGCCAACCGTCTGATAAAATGCCTAAACGCGACACTAGAGCCAAGAGGCCCAGTGGATTGATAGTAGGAGGAACAGTACAACAGCACTGAACGTTAGAACGCCCATGCTGAAGCTTATGTTATAATTTTCTTTTATCCCCCAATCCAAGCGACTACAAGCTGCAATGAGAGGGCGATGAAGTTCGTATAATTTTTCGTTACCCGCAGCGATTTCACCTACCACATAAGAGTCTTCATTGGTCGCAGACGCATCAGGTCTTTTTACATTTCAGAAAGCGGTCTACCTATATTAGCTGCAGCCGTCTTCTTATAACAGCGTACAATACGAGGAATGGAATACGTTATAGTTGGCTCCAAGTTTGTCGTAAGAAGTTGGATGGTTTTCAAAGTCCATTCTAAGATTTAGCCATGTTAAATTTAATCAGGGTAACAAAATTCCGAATATGGATCTTCAAAAATCGTAGTTTTTTTTTTTTCTTTTTTCTTGCATCTTTTAGAGCTTATCACTAATCCAGTTGTTCTTTTCATCGTCAATTATTGTTTGCCAGGAAATAGGGCTGTTACGAGGAACCAGCCGTACCTCCCTTGCTGACAAATGGGTCGGACGCCTATAGATGTCGTTTATTTGTGTCTCTCCCTTTTACCGGATAATGTGTCTACGCCAAATCTGTTAAAAAAAGCTGAATGATCATCGTAGCAACGTCCTGTTCTTCGCCTGCTTAGATTCGCTCGCCAGGGTTTTCCTATCAACCACCTGACAAATGCCCGCCGGCCAGCATCGCGCGTATGTAGTTTTGCCCAGGTGCTGCCTCCTCAAAGCGGCAGACTTGACTGCTATCACCGCAAATGCCATTAGCAGCAGCATAACCAGGCACCCATCGTTATAGCAGTCATCTTTATTCTTACAAATGAAGCAGCTACTACTACAACGGATACTCGCATTGCTGCTTTAGAGTCGAAACGATTTTGTGGAGGAGAACGTCGACGACGTAGATGGCCACCCCGACTCTGTGGAGAAATTGCTTCCCTTTACCCCGAATATGCCTTTGATTTAATTTCGCTTTACATGAGTTTTGCCAATGTCGCTACTACGGGATGAATCAGCTTCAGACAGTGACTGGTCGGATGCGGCCCTCTTCAAAGTATTAGCAGCTCAAAGACCTCAGATTGCACCTCCGCTTCAAGCTTTTCCGTTCTCTTTTCGCTATCAGCTCGCTTTGCCCCTTGTGCAGCCCATAGCCATTTTGGTCTAGCCTCACATCTTGCCCCGCTTCCCAAAGCTTCTTTCAGTTCCCAGTTGTTTTTTTCTGTTCCCAGATAATGGCAACAGTAGAGCAAAAACACAACGCCACCCGTTTTATTCGTAGCGATCGACCACCGGTACGTTCTCCGTATGTTCTCATTTAGTGAAACATACTGCGCCAACAAGGGGAAGCAATAGCCGCTACAAGTTGTACCGCTACTGTTTTAAAGAGTGGCTCTGACTGCAGATAGTGAGACTGAACTTGAAGGAAATGTACGCGTGTATTACCTATCTATGAACGCTATTGGGCAGTTCCTGAACAATCGAGCACGAAGGGATAACGAAACTTGGCTCTATATGTGCTCCTTAGGAGAAACGAGACTTTTCGTTACAAAAGGAAAAACGATTTTTTCATCTAAAGGGATTTGCAGAGTTTCGATGGAAAAACTAGAACGTTTCCTACTTCAAGTGGCCTGGCGAAACCTAGCCAGCAAGGAGATATTCCTATTCTACTTAATAATGATGCTTCATACATGTTGTCCTGTTGGTACTAGAGAAGGGCTTTGCTTTATCCGAACCATTGTTCTGACGTTCTACGCACTCGTATCACTTTTTCACGATGCGACTGAGAGGCCAAGCAATATTTACATAGTCTTGCGTCCAACCTGGGGTCAACTTCTCGGGCGGTCTTTAGTTGGGTACGGGCGAAGGCAGACAAACATCATACGGTGTTTGCCAAAACTAAACTCAGTTTGCCATTGGCAGCAGCGAAAAGAAGCATGAGGGCCCTTCTCCGCTCTAGAATTCTGACAAGTTGGGAGCTTAGGCGGTTCGGTTCAGACGAGCGGCTGGCGTCTTACTCGCCAGCCTGGTCTGCCAGATTCTTTATGTGATATGTCGCTTTATGCGTCGTGCACCCAAGTTGCTTTTTCTTTTGGCATCCAGCCGCATGTGCAACTAGTTCCAAGTTGACCTTCGTATCGTTCTTCTTGTCCGTCTAACCACTCAAATTGCGACAAGCCGACACAAACAGTAGCCGACACACTCAAGCGAAGTGCTTTCACTGCACGATATCAGCGCCTATGCGTTACAACATTGTATAACAGCATATGTTACAGACGACTATTCCCACGCCTCTGCCGCATTTTCGCTCTTTTCTCCATCCTACTTTACCCCCACCCCCACCCCCACCCCCTCGTTCTTGGACGTACTTGCATGAATGCTTTTGCGCGTGCTTCAATAGCTACTATATCGAGTTTATATCGCACGAACTGTCATTACCATCGCTGCCACTAGCGATGCTAGCGCGCCCAAGCTCTTCAAATTTATACCACAGTCCACATACCCGGTGTGTGCGTGCACGAAGGCTAAATGCGTCCATATAACGCTGTAGTGATGCCTGTACGCTGTCTGCACGCAGTCGGAGTTCGTACCTTTTTGTCACGGCACTCTGCTAGCAACGTCGGTCCCAAGGGCGCTACCATGTTATGATCGTCACAACTCAGATGGTTTGGCTTCGGGCTGAAACCCCAATGCCACTATTGCCATTATTATTGTTGTTGTCTTCGTTCCCGTGTAGACACAAACGCCAATCCACCGTGATGCTACTATACCAAGCAAGCTGAAACCCCCCAGCTCAGCAGTAACACAACAACTCGCTATCTGCCGAAAAGTCAAAGTGCCTGCTGCGTTTCTCAGCGATCTTGTCACAGGGAGCTTAGGAAGCTGTAAGAGTAGAGGCGAGAACAACTTCAAAAACGAATGGACCGAAAACGAATGCACATGAAGCACGAATAGCCCTCACACTTATATATAGGCGGCTAGCTTACTTGCGCTCATATAAGGAACGCTGTCATGTTCCACTTAATAGCGAAATAAGTGTTAAATATCCCATCAGCGAAGTAATATACCTCACGAAGCTTTCAGATTAGCCAAGTCGCGCGTTTTTGCCTACCTTTAAACCTATCCTGCCAACAAGACCCGATGTCGTGGATTTAATGGCTGGCACGCACATATGCAGCATATGCACAACAATTACATGTATTAATATCATTGTGTACAGCCCCACGAAGTGCCTCTTTGCATGCAAGGTACACAGAAACGGAAAACACGCAGCCGATAGATAACACTATTCTTTATGTGGAACGTATGCGTGTTATAACTTAGGATTTAGTGCGGTGTGTTTCTGGCTTTACCTATGCTACTGTTCGATTTCCTAGTTGATACATGCTGAGCAAAAAGGCCGCCCATCTAAATACAAAGTTTAACAATAATTCGGGTAACGGGTAATCATCAACGTGTCGAAAAATCTTCGTCCCTGCCGACTACTCACATTGACATTTCGTAAGTTAAGGGGGCAAAATGAGACGTTTAAATACGACCTCTGTCGTTTTTTCATACTAGTGGCACACACGCACACTAACTAAGCCCATATAACCTTCTTTCTGCGTCAGTGACCCTCCCATCATCCAGACGTTTTTCTGCTGACTTGACACCATGAACATCTCATGTTCTGGTGATCTGGTTAGCTCTGCTAAGCAACCGGAAGCAAACGCTCGTAACTGACAGCCCTTATATATCTCTATGTTTCAAAACTTAAATTTTCAAATTATAATCGGTTGAGTGGCCCATCAGCTGCTTAGCAAGCTCTACCTCCAACCTGAGGCAAGCATCAAGCGCAGCTGCCGGCGTCGTTATAACGCCTTCATGTGTTCATGCCCTCCAGGTAATCTCTTACCTCGGCCCTTTTCCTGCTTCGCCATGCCGTCTTACCGCATCGACTTATTGTTAAAAGCAGTGTTCACTTAGCATCTGTACGCCTCATAGAGCCTCACTTTTACTTTACAGTGACTCTCACGAATACTGTCATAGTCTAAGCTATTCTCCTTCAAATCTAGTAAGCGGCAGGTGAAACTGCTAACGTTACCGTGCACTCCAGTTCCGAAGTTGCAAGTCCTCTCAAAAACGAGATCGTTCAATTCAGATAGAACCATTGTTTCCGGGCTACCTGTTAGCCTCGACCATTTGGTGGAAGCCAAATGCAGTCTTTGATTCCTTAGCTTTTCAGACAGGCTTTCATTACTCCTGTATCACTCTTGAAACTCTGCTAGTTACTAGGACCACCTAGTATTAGATACTCTAGGCTCGGATGTGGTAAATTAACCTAATTGCTGTACTGACGTCATCAGTAGAATGTACTGAATTAAGTTAAAGAAAAAGTTGACTCGCCTCGTATACAGCCACAATTTCAACCTTTAAGTCGGAACAGAGAGTAACATGCACTTGGATTCTAAATTCAGCCACTAACTATCTTTGTCCGTTCTCCACCTTGTTCTTGTTTTTAGTTTGCCTATGGACCCAAATATTTTCCTTTTCTATCCCGTGTTCAGTCTGTTCCATCTGTTTTATAGCGGGCAAACAACAAATGGGCGACAAAAAATTGTATAATTAGCTGGGCCAAAAAATATTAAACAAATAGTTGCCCCACTACATTAATAGAACCAGGAAAGAAGCTACTAGAAAGGGGACTATATGGGGCTATATGGGACACGAGCTGCAGCAACAACCCTCACGGACAATCGAGCGGACTTAATTTTGCCAGCCACCATTATCCTAATCAAAAGGGTTCACCAAATCCGCCGACTCGCTGAGCTACCCTGCGAATGGAGAGATTGTCGGTGGTTCGAGCCGGACTCAAAGCAGTCGTGAAAACTGATTCGGGTCTTTACCTTCAGGAACTGGGTGGGACGGAAGCGTTCTTCGGAGATCTCTCCCCTTCACAGAACAGGCAACCGACACCAAACGCACCGTTTGATTACTCGTGCTTCTCTGCTGTACAGTGTTTTTTCCCATTATTGCCTTACGCAGCCAGGAGCATTATGTACCATGAAATGTTACTACTCCGTCGCCTCTGTCCCAGCCCTAGAGCTTCTCAATCTTTGCTTCTCGCCTTAGGCGAGGCCTCTCCTTTTCTTTCAAACAGCCTTTTGTGTACCTCTCCTTACTACAGTCATCGCGAGAAGACCAAGCTACTTCCAAGTACCCACTTGGTTCAACTCCATCTCAATATGCCAGCGCGGTCGTATGTCAAGGAGGGAGCCGACTCCCACTGCTGCCACCACTACTTCGTTGATACTTGGCCCTTTGCTGGTAGTTTTCCTTGCCCCTTTTATCCACTATTGTCTTACCGTTACTCACTGCAATATTACTATAGCCACAAACAGGGTAGACGCCTGGTGCAACATTGCCGCTGTTCAATAGGGCAGTGTTCAGCTCGCCGACTTTTGTTGTCCGTCATCGAATCAATAAAGGAAACGCGATAAGAAGAAGTCGCGCAGGAATCGATCCAAAAAAAGGAGTAAAAAAACGTCGCTGCTCTGAGCTTAAAAATGGCCTTTCGCAAGTGCTTTTTTGAAACCACAAAGACCGCTTACGCGCATTACAACAGAAGCGATGTAGCAATAGGAGTAGCAGAGTTATAGCATATTGTCGCTAAAAGCCTGAACCACCACTTTATGCTGCTTTAGGGCTTCCTGCCAGTCTAGGCTTCCAAAAAACACCCCCTGTTCCCGTTATACGTGGCGTATTATATTCGATGAGCTCATGTTGAACGACTTTCTGTTGTAGCGCCAATGCAGCAATAATATGGTAACGGTCGATGCTAAATCCGTATCAATGAACCTGGTTGAGGAGATATATCTGTTCGAGAAGAAATTAGTGTTAAATCCTTGTCCGATGTTTCTTACAGATGTAGTCTCCCTAACAAAATGCAATAGAAGACAGGAAAGGGACACTATAGAAAAATATCATACGCACCCCCTTCGACAACTATCTAGTATAACGATAAACCGTTTGACAATGGCGCTGTTCGAAAAAAAAACTACCCATTGCCTTATTATATAATGAATTTACCTTTCATTCTGACCGAAGTTGTGATGTTCCGTGACGACTTATTCATAGAATACTTGTACAGTATACGAAAAAGCAATTGAATACGACTTAAAGTTACCGCTCGACAAGATAGAGGCTCCTTGAAGCGGCTTTTCTATACCTAGTGTATGTAAAATTGAATATTTTCAAGTTAGCTAAATTCCATAGAACAAACAGGATATATTCTTAGAATTTCTCGGGTTTTTAGATGTCCGTTTTGTACACATATGAGGAGGCATTTGTTCCGATTTTACGATTAGTTTCATATGAAATAGCGTCATTTGCTCTCTTAAGTAGCTCACACGATTGGATGCACCCCCAGCGCATGGGCGTACCTTGGCGGACATAGTGTTTTTCGTGCAATTGGCGGTACTGAACAGAGCGAGATCGGCCGTTAACGTCACGAGAATATTCATGCCAGTATGTGACGCGATCTCCTGATGTATTTAGTAAATGTCACCTCTTTCACCTTAGAGGAAAGTAATATCTAAATCCATTTAGCTTACTTTCGAACCACGGATCGTCGGATTAATTACGACTACGTGATGTTCCCTCTAAGTTTCTCAGTTACGAATGACGAAATCAAATAGGAGAAACGAACCGTAGCAATTACAGAATAAATAAATAAATAAATAATAGAGATCCTGTTTGCAAAGGTCAACTGTGTAGGCCTAAGAAGTAACGACAAAGGCACACACAATTCCTTAGGGCAGACCCCATCAAGTGCAATACATAGAGTTCCTTTGCTTCTAGCCAAGTCGGCGAGTGAGATTAAAAACCTGTTACGCAAAAGTCCAGTATTTTGTAATAAAACTTGTCTACAATTATCATCAATCGTTAAAGTAGAGCCTTTAGATTTCATCTGATAGTGATAAGCGCGTTGATATAATGGTCGAGTAAATCACTCAGTTGTGAAATACATTGTCTCCACTGAAGTTCGCGAACAGGTATGATAAAACGATGTTAAGCTATTATATGAACTCTCGATAATCTCGAAAACGACAGAACAGACTGTGATACACCTTGCAAAGTGAGCTTGCCTTGAAAATGACACTTCATTGAAAATCTCGTGCCTGGGAAAGAATGCAAAAAGCTTTCTCTACGACTTAAATGCACCCAGCACATTTGTCTGTCGGCTTTGAAACATATCGATGCCTCCCCCTTCTCCAGACATCGTCTATACATTCACAAGCCACTTTGTTCGGAGCTACGATGTATATCATTAAAACTAGTATATATATATATATATATAGAACTATTAAAATAGACCACTGTAACAATCGCAATGCAAACGCAAAAACTAAGAAAAAGAAGGGAAAAAGACGACGAAGCGAACAGGAAAAATCAAGGCCTTATGGAAAATTCATGGAAGGACAGATTCACGGTAGACGACAAACAAGTAAAAAAAAAACGCAACAATTAGCAAAAAAAGGCGCACGACCCAAAATCCACCAACGGCGTATCAAATCGGAAACACGAACGCAGTAACGGAAGTAAGAGAGTCAACAATAGCGTTTAGATGCTATGTAGAGTGGGAACAGCCATTCGGTCCTGCTACAAATAATAGGGATAATTATAATAATAAACTATAAAATATGAAATAAAAAATAATAATAAAAGGGTTCAGTAACCACCTTACACGTACATAGACCGAATACGGTACTTGCTTCAACAAATACCATTCTTAAACGCCTAAAGAACAACGAAGTTACAGTGAAAATGAAGACAACCTTCGTAACATCGTAGTAGAAATTTGGATAGAAATACGCGCTTCAAATGTCTCGAACGGTTTTTCAAGTTCCTCTCTCAAAAACCTGATTGCGACAGAGACAAGTTGCCTAGGAGAAGCTCGTTATTGGTCAAGATCTAATATGAAGCATTTAGCAGCTCTGCAAATTACTAACTCTGTTCCGTATCCACATGAAAGTCTATCGTGAATTTTTCTACCACCTTTAGAGCAGGGTGATAGTGCTTCGCCGATACCAATTTCAATTAGATCCGAACTGAAGGTTCGAATAAAAAAAAAAAACGCTGGAAAAATGATTACAACCAATATCTTGAAAACAGATTACTTATATTTCAATCGTGTGTCGTCCTCATTATCAGTCGTATTTAAGAAGAAAGAACAGGAAAGTTTAGTTTCTTTCATATGGCTTACATATTCTTATTTTTTTTTTACAATACAGCGGCATTGTATTGTACCAGGCGTGTTCGCGTTTCGCAATGGTTTAACTTTGTCTAGCAGACGACATTACTGCATTAACCTGCTTTCTATTGACATCGATAAACGAGACAGAAACTGATAAATAATCTATTCAAAGGTGTCCTCGCTTCTGTTTTGAATTGGATGACGCAGGCAGCACTTAAACCGGCCAACAATACCCAAAGCTTTTGTTCGCATCGCACATAATAGTATTTCAACGCAGTACATATGATTAACGATCAAATATTCCAATTCTTTGCTACGAGAGCCAATGGCTGGGGTACAGGAACGGGTCTTCATAGTCAGGGCAAATAGATGGATGTTATAGGTCGAATATTGTGGGAAAAACATCACTCCTATGCAGGATATTTGAAATACAGATGTGTTGTTTAGTAATTCAAATTTCTGCGCTGCCTTGCTGATACAATAAGATAAAACCTTTTCTATACGATATACGGAGACTTGCTATTGGTTATCTTACTTCAAATCGAATGCAGACTGAAAAGAAACGCCCTAATAAAGCTCAAACTAATTACGTATGAAAAAAAAAGATACAACGTGTGCCTATCGGCAATTGTTCATTTGGGGATCTTACCATATGTGACAAAGGCGGCCGCATTTTAGTCACAGATTCGGGCTATCTAGCTTGTATACAGTCCGTACCAGAATCGTATTAAATACTCGAATAACTCCTTAGCGAGCGTTGTTTACGGCTGTAGAGCCCGTCTTACTGCGCTATCTTCCTAACAGAGGTCTGCTTCCACCATAAATCCAGTAATCCAATAAAACCTTCAGTTTATGGTTTTGACGATGACTGTGCCCAGTTTACTATTGAGAGAAGGGCGAACGTCTCTCGTCCAGCTGTTCTACCACTTTACTTCAAGCACACAAAGTGAACGCGACCGAAATTCAAAGATCCATGAAATTTCATGTTCGACAGAACTTAAGATGAAGCCAAAGCACACACGTATATACAGATTCGCACGTAATTACACATGGGCACAAAACGATATTGGAGTGAAGCACATCAGCGCACCGCTGATTACGTTGACAGACAGCGAGGCATCAAAATGATGAAATCTTAAAATGGACTTCACGTAGAAGACAAGCAATCATTCAAGTGAATTCGGTAATAAAAACAACGACGCGCAGTTGCAGCAGACTCAACTTCAGCTACTGTTAGCGCAGTAGGTAGGCCAGCGGTTAACAGACGACCCTGTGCCAAAATCGCGCCAAAACAAAGTTTTGAACCGACAACCCCAAAAAGAGGTAGACGAGGGGATCGATAGTGTAGTGGGAAAGGAGGATTTACTCGACCACCTGAACAAAAATCGGCTAACTAACTTTCTTAAGAAGACGAAAGCACATTTGTTTACCTTCGGGTTCACTGTTTGCGTTTGGACGGGAATGCCGAATGACGGGTTAATAGTAATAATGACGGACGAACCCATCCGACAAAGGGGGACTGCTTATATTCCTTTTTTTTGCATGAGAAATTAGCTTAGCTAGCACGATTTCAATAAACAGTATTGAGCTAGTAAAAGTAATATTAATGGCTCATCTTTCCCTATAATTACCAAATCAAATTTTTTGTTGAGTCCTTCTGAAGGAAAAATAAGTTTTTCCTAATTTTGTTTTGTAATCATGATATTTAAAATGCTTTTACAATCAATTGAATAAGAAATGACTTTTTAATTTCACTATTATACATATTTATATAGTAATTAACTTCATAATTTGTTCAACATTTCATAACTCTTAAAGGATTTCTGGCCTGAAATGGCGAGGAAATTCTTTAACGAATATAAAAATATATCCATCGAACGAACGCATAGCACGTCCACTAGTGCCAGACGACGGGAAATTCGTTTTACTACAAGAAACTTGATTCGGCCAAAGTCGCAGAAGAGTTAGGACCGTTCTAAATAAGTGAGGTGCCTTTAAGCAAGATTAGATGACAGATGCAGCGACCTATACTCAAACCACCTGATGGTGACAACACGACGAAACGGATCGGATGCTATAACAGCCAGTGGTTAATTTCCGACGAGAGAATAACTAGAGGACTTATAGCGACGACAGGTAACGAAAATTAGTTATTACGATTATCATATTTTAGTATTTGTTACTCCTTTACTCTGTGGTCTTTCTTGATTTATACACCACTTTGTATGGAATAAAGTACTCCCATCACTTACCCAGAACCCAAAATGCCTTCGTAAATCTCTATTATACGAAAATAGGTTGATCTAATTTTCGAACAACTCTTTGTACGAATTCGGAATCAGTCGAAGATAGTGTAGGCTTCTTTTCGAATCTTCCTTCTAGTAGCAGCAACAGTTTAAAAAGTCTAATTTTTAGAAGCTAAGCCAAAATATGAGAGAGAGAAACTAGGGAATTCTCCCTTCGCGTCTTATATTACTTGTTCCCTTGTGACTCGACTTGACTACCCTGCCAGTCGGCAGTAGTAGTCGTCCGAAGAAGACATGTGAGAATCGTTCGGACAGAAGCTAGCAACTACGTCTTTGGACAAACTCATTGATCCGAGACTCGAGGCTGCTATTCTCTCGGCCATCGATAATAGGAGCCAACAAATCTCTCTATGCTAATTATTATTAATGAGAGAATTTGATAAACAGAGCAACGTTTGTTAACTTGAACATCGCTGCCCGTCTCTACAACGAGTTTCTTCCAGGCCGCCATCGCTGCCGGCACAGTCCTACGATCTGACTGCTCAACTAGCAGAGAACCAAAGTAGACAACACCTGGACGTTGAATGTTTTCCGACGCTGCATCCCGTTTTTTCACGTCAAATAGTTTGCAGTAGACACAATGGTTCCAGTCACAGTGATCAGTTTCAGTTTGCGTTCTCTTGCCGAAGGAGTGGACATGACGGCCAAGTTCGACAACCCTGATTAGTATAAACGTACCACCATTACTACTCTGCTGAGTAAGTATGCTCAATAGCCATCAGTTCTTTGGTTCAAACTAATCTTGTACTATCTTGGTGCACTGCTGGGCTCTGGCTGAAGTGTGCTGTACCAAGCGACGGCCGCTGCTGGCGTTACGAATGGTTTAGTGCTGTGTCTGCTGGGCACACACTACTTACCGTTACTACGCTTACTTGCGGCCGATCAGCGGAAAACCACTCGAGGCAATCAGTGAGGTTACATCCGAATGTATGGTACAGTATGCCCCCAATTGAGACATTTGCGACAGTAACAGGGACAACATCACCAGCAGTCCCCATAAACTCATTGTAGGCCCAAAAATAGATCGACGTTTAATACAGTTCTAACGTATCGTCTCAAGACATGGGTAGAATCAAATAGATATAATGTAACATGTACGTAGATAGCAGAAGCACGGGAAGTTCAGCTGTACTGGGTACAGTTACGTTTCCGATAGATTTTAGTAGTAGAATAATACCTTTAGAAGTTTTACAATAGAGAGCATTTCTATTTCTCTATTGAAATGAGTTATGGGATTTCATGGCGTTCTCGCATTGCATTTTGAACCGAAGAAGCACGCTGGTATTGACGAATGTTTTTGTTGTGTTTACAATTATATAGCGGAACGGTTAACTTTTACTTTCGAATTCCTAATTGTAATTCGTATAATATTATGGGTAGGCATTTTCTGTTACCCATAGAGTCTTATACATAATATCAATAGGTAGAACAGGACCATCTTCATACGTTTCACTAAGGAATGACGATATGTAAACATAAAACGACACATTGTGAATAGGACACGCTTATAAAAAAGAAAACAGTGCAACTCCGTTAAAGTTGTCAGCTTGGATCCAATCCACTAGCGTTACATCTATTCTCCGTTCGACACGATATAAAACGCTTTAATTATTGCAAACATAATTTATAACACACTCGTATATGATCTTTTTAAAGTGACAGCAGTGTAATTATGAAGCAGTCGAATTCAAGGTTCGAGGAGTCTAGGTAAGTGCACGACGGGCAAAAAAGTTTATCTGTAAGTCAACCGACCCGTGCACGTACACCTGCAAAGAAATGAGGACCGATTAAAGAGAGCCAATTTCTTAAAAAGATTTTTATGTGACCGTTGTGGATCCGCTGACTGCACGTTTTGGGATAAAATCCACACCGACAGAAAGAAGGGCAAGCAAATAGATATGAACTACGATAGGAATCAACGGAAAAGGAAATAGGTTGCCTTCGCGTCCTTTGGAGCAGGAGTAGCATACGTCGTTCGCGGCGTCCGGCGGTATTCGCGCAGGAAAAGTTTTCATATCTCCTTTTTCCTCTGTGTTCCGACTGTTACTCTAACAGGAATTCCTGTCCGTCCCTCTAACGTTTGTACGTTCTAGCGCCAGCGCTGCTCGCTTACTCGCTATCTCCTTCGCTGTTATTTGTCACCCACAGCCGATCCGCTTGATTGACCAAGTTGTGTGAGATAACTGACCCACCCCGTAAGCTTTTGACCCGTCGACTTTTACGTGTTCAGACTCCACACGATGTTCGTTCGTGCGGGGCTAAATAAAGTGACACGAGTTCGGCGGCGGTGGTAGCTTTGAAGGTTCGGCCGAAGACCGGAAGCCATGGACTCAATGCTGATAAGACTTGACAGCGAAAGGAATCGGTGGTCGATGGGGAATCGTGGTCTAGCGCAATCTCGTCCACCCATATCTACAACAGAGTGCCACATAGTTTGGCCTAGGAGCAAATCAACGAATACGAAAAGATGAACAAGTCAATCAATGGACTGTCTGTCGCCAGCATCTCGCACAATGTACGGCCGACAAATCAACGAACTAAAGGTCTTGGCTGTCTTCGCTGATGAACAAGGTTCGATGCGGTAAACATAGCGTCGTCGCATACCCACCGACTAGTTTACTAAGGCTGTGGCCACGCTAAGAAACTGAGCTACACACAAGAATGCATAATGCCGGTTTTAGCCAGTCCCTTCATCCTCATGAACGCATCTTGAGCTAAACGAAGAATGCGAGCTACACAGATTTTGACGCCACTGCCATCGTCGTCATCGACGCAAAGGTATAAGAACGGAATTCAGATAGGAAGCTGGACGTCAATGAGACAGCGTCGAACGACACGAGCTAATGCTGGTCTTTTGGCTAAAACGGCAGCCATGACTTTGTCGGTGAATGCCGAAGGTCGACCAGTTACTTAAAAAAGGGGTGCCGCACTGACGAACCGCTGGACGGACGGAGCTTTTACAAGCGTTTGTTTAGCAAATTTTCCCACTAATACAAACCTCACCAGGAAAGGCACGCCTCCGTCTCCAGTTCCATTTCCTGCCGTCGAACGACAGATAACAACAGCTTTTCTAAAACTTCGGCCGATCGAAGCTAATATATAAAGGCAGATACATGGACGTCTGACTCTCATCTGCCATCTCTGCTCCCACTCTGGTGCAATTTCTGCGCCGTCTTCCGCGCAAAGGGCGATGAAGGTGATTACGCCCCACGACCGCTGCGTTGCTGGACCAGAGTTCCGGTCAGAAAAAGAAAAAAGTCTTTCAGAGCCGTATCGACACTACTGAATCGATAGCAGATAGAAAGAAACGAGAATAACCTGAGTACCTTCTAGCATCCGTATGTTAGCGGAAAGCAGGAAACGAGAGAATGAGGACGAACGACCATCAATGGATGATGTGAAATTCGGATTTGCCGTACACTTTTCGTAAGGCCGAAGTTAAGCGGTATGAATACGAACAACACAAACTCCGCGCGTCATTTGTCTTTGTAAATGTTTTGAAAGGTGCTCAAAACGCTGTGCATAGAAAATTGGCTCTGCTCTTCATTGTGTCTCGAAAAAAGGTAAGGTTTCGTGTTTATAATAAGCGTTCTTGTTAGAGGCGTTCGGAGCTTTATCGAGGTCTTAACTGAATAGACCTCAACTAAAAACCGGACTGCTGTTAAAACTAGCTACGCTGGCATCAGATGGAAGAGCTCAGTTGGGAGATATTTGGCCGTGGCTCTCTTATCCACTTTTTCTTCGGAGTGGCCTGCAAGAACCACCAAACTGAACTAAAATAATAGCCACCTTAAAACAAGTTGGACCCCTCAACAGGAGCTCTCTCTAGCGAAGGTACTTTTGTAAGGGTCTCTTTAGTACCACCAGTGGTGTTGTGCACTGTTTGCCTTGTGCCAACTGACGCAGAGGCGCATGAAATCCACACCTGATTATTTATAGGCCCATCGCCCTCTGGTTGGTTTTTAATAACCTTTCTCGATCTATAATCCCTCCTGCCAGCCAGTGTTTAATCTCTGAGACAAACGGGTCTGAGTTGATAGGCTTTGCCCAAGTGAGTCTAACCCGCAGGCGGGGTGCAAATAACTTAAATACTTTGTGTAATCGGCCGAATCTATTGTTTCAGCCCCTGCTGCAGACAGCTAGGAACTAGACACTTGCTCGCAAGTTATAAACGAATGCTTCTAGCAAAAAGCCGTTATCGATTTGAAGCAGAGTAGCCTGATATCGAGACGCTGCTGCTCACAGCGTTTTGCCGAAAACGAAGATGAAGTCGAATAGGTCAGCTAACGTATGCTTGATGTGCGCATGACGGTATATTGCGATTTCCAATTAAATATGGGGTTAAATGCGTGAACCAATTGGGCATTACGGACATTTTTTTGTAGGATTTTTATGAAACACTTTACATATGTAATATAAGCCACCATTCGGGGCGTTATTTCCCTACTTGAAGTAGAAGATTTATACTCCTAGGGCGAATGATGTTTTGAAGGGACCCAACGAATAATAGTCTCGGAAAATCACTCAGAACTGGTGAGGAGAAATACTTGAATACATAACAGTGTGTTATCCTTTATCTGATCAACCCCTGAAAGACGTTTTTCTTATTTATTTTATTATTCGTTATAATAAACAGGATAATTACGATATACAGCTTCACGTCCCAGACACCCTTCTAGACCTGTGCAATGTGTCAATGAACTTTATATACTTGACATGAATTCCATATAACTTATGAGAGAAATTTTTTACAATATCAATACAAAAGTAATACAGTATATTGACACACAGAAGTTATGTTCAGCGACACTTGGAATTGGCGAACCTTTGACAGATGACAATGCTTCATCGTCAACTAAATATTGTATCAAAAAGCCTCCTTTGCATTGTTATGCCCTTTCGAGAATTACCACCATGCTGATCGACTTATACATAGTATATAGTAGTACACATATATATGGTCCACACGAATGATTTCACGTTTCCTGTCTTCGTTACATTGAACCCTGCTCGTCTGTTTGCCTATATAGGAACGACGTTCAGAAAGCAAGGGGCACCCCCTAGTACAACTGCATTTACCCGTTTGTAGAACTGGTGAGTGACGCTAAGTTCTGTGTCGTTCAGAACGGCCAAGCAGCGCTGGGATTGAATGAAACCGTGTCACCATTTATTCGCTGCCCCTGTCCACCTGTCGACATTTTATGGAACCCTTTGCAAGGCTCTAATATTCCAAAAAGCCTCGAACACAAGGCCCCGCATGAAGACTCGTACCACGTACTGTACCTGTACCTAACAATCTATCCTTGCCTCTCAGTAGCTTCTTCCTTCCAACTTTTTATACAGGCTAATAAGCGTCAGCTGTATACGACTAGCTGCAAATACGACTAGCCGAATGCCATGTGACCCGCCAATACAATATTTTAATGTCTCGACCACAATGATGTAGTGAGCCATAGATGTGTGAAGGCCATGCAGTACTTTTTCCACGTACTTTTGAATGGCCCAGCTCTAGAAAGCGTTAGACGAGCGTTGATATCGTATGCTATAATAAGCATACATATGCGTGTTGACTAATTAAGTGAGAAATATTAATGTTGAAACCTTGCTACAAGTTGCCGGTAAATTACTGGCTATGATACTCGGCGAAATGGATGCCTTCGAGCAGCTTAAGGCCGTTGTAGCCTACGGTCATAAATGCCTTATAGCTGGGTGCTGGCTACGCTCAGCAAAAACGTCGTAGTCTAGCCTAGAAGCAGAGCTAGCGTAATTTTATAGAATTAATTATCTGCTTTGGAGGATGAATCGTACACAATAGTCTGCAATAAGAATTTCAATAAAACATGCATACACAGCATGGGGCAGAAGTCGTCCGGCACCTCAAATTTCAAATCATATCCGTTAAAATACTAGAAAAGTAGGTTCTATATATATACAGCAGTACTATATACCATATAGCAACAATAGATTGTCTTCATATATAGTTACACTTGATGTTTCGAATTTTTTAAACGAAGCATATCGTAATCTTGCAACACAATCAAAATAACTGACAGATCATTTCGTTTAAAGTGCTATCAATTCCCTTAGAGCCATCTGATTGGAGTAAGCTTTCTACGTTTAACGTGACTTGCTCTCAGTCTTTATCTTCCATGAACCCACGTATCGCTTTAGGGAAGAACCAGCTGCCCATCAAATCACTTGTTCATTATTGGCTACAGATTAGGAGAACGTGGCAGACTGCAACATAAATCGAGCAAAACCGAACGATTCAAATACCTGACGTTATTATATCAGAATGATCCTAGCGGGCCCTCGAAGACAATGGTAAAACCGAGCTCTCGATAGGAATTAGGCAAAAAGAGTTTTGCCCAGACCAGCTTGTTGCAGTGGTGGACCTATGGCCAGCACTAGCAGCCATCGTTGCTAGCATGCTAATGGAATCAAAAATAAGGTTCTGAGGTGGCTTGAAGGTCTTTTCGTAGCATTTGCTTTCAGTCGGCTTTTTTTTACGAATCTTCAATGCAGATCGCGAGACAGACCCGACGCAAAAGTGATGACGTCCCTCACCTGCGCTGAGGCTAAGTACTAGATGCAGCGTGAGTTTGGCGTGTAAAACATTCAATGTAGTACCCCAAATCGTTGTTGTGACTGCCGGTTCAATGGATAAAATGATCATGATCCAATTTCCTTTTCCCTTTGCTAAAGAGCGGCAGAGGTATGGTTCAGATGGCGCCTGCCACCGCAGCAAGATGGCTTATGTTAACTATCGTAGAGAGTCAGCATTTAGCTTCATGGATTATCGCTACAGACAGACATGACACATGTCATATGATGAATGAAACCAAAATAAGAGGTTGTGTGCAAGAAGGCAAAATATTTCGCTAGAACTATAATAGTCCTCATCGTCTTCATTGGATTCGTGCAGGCGTCCGTTTTATCGAATCGCCCATCCCGTCGATTTCTGCCTCCCTTCTTCGGGTTCGAATCACATATCTCTCAGTGGTCAATTGCCAGAAAACAACCAAATAGGAGTAAAAAGAATGATCAAGACAGCCACTGGAAGAAGGCAGGGTCATTATCGCCCCCAATAGCAGACGTGCGCACCTTACTCATGTTATTTCGGTCTTTTAGATCCTTTACTTCCAACACTCGACGGCCCGTTCCACTGACTAGTGGATGGACATTTAATCTAATCTTGAAAAGTAAGGTTGGCAAAACCCATTAGCCATACCCAACGTTGTTTGTCTCTCAAAAAATACCATTATTTGGCTCCCACCAATCAAAGCAGCGTGAACAGAATATCTCAAGGCTAAATGATGCAACGGTTTATCAAGCCGAGCTAGTCGATATGAGAGTGTTTAATTACATTGAGTTCGTAAGGGCCTATCTAGGGAAAGAGACTCGGATCGCTAATTTACAACAATAAGACGTTCATTGACACATTAGGATAGTTATCGACGAAATGTTGACGAGAAATCTCTGTTCGTTTTTCTTCTGCTCGGTAGTAAATCGCTAACTTATTGCTTCCATTTCCTTTATCTTCTTTTTGTTCGTCATTCGTTGGTGTCACCGATAGGCAATATTACTGGCGCTAGTTAGGAACAAAGGAAGGATGCCTCCCTTCTCGTCTTCTGCACACTTCGTCGACATGTACGTTCTTTCGGGCTAGATGCCTCTCCAGCAGCGATAACACGTGTCCCAACAACCACTGCCCGCACCATCTGTCAGCTGCGTCGTCATTACGTTCTTAGTCTTCATCGCTGAAGCTTTGTTTCTTTTCACTCCTTAGGCCTTGGAAGATCCACTGGGACCGTAGAAACTCCGCCCTGTCAGCTATTTCGTCGTTAGGTGATCCCACCGCCAACAGTGCGTGTATCTATCCAGGTCGCTTTGCTAGTTTGTTTCTCTATATGTAGTCGACTCGGCTGAAGGACCTGGATGAATCTGCTGATTTACCTACATCGTGTCTCCTCCGTCTATGACCCCTTCTGCTCTCCGACAACGTTCCTGCCAACCGACCATCGAAACAATTCCCCATATCAGGCCGTCTTACCGTCCTGTATAGCCTGTCCTAAATTCTGCAGTTTCTCACAAAGGCATTGACAACTTTATCCTCTTCTTGTGCTTTAGCTGTTTTGTTATTTTTATGAAACTGCCCCACACCTTAGCTATTGGACGAAGCAAGTGCGATTACGCGGTCTACAAGGACGCGTTACTGTCCCAACCACTGTCCCAATATAGTCGTAAATCGAAGTAGGCGGCATTCACACGAATGCTTCAGTGTATTGGAGGAAGGGTCAAGGTAGTATTATGTCGTCAAGGCACTGGTGATTCCTGAGAAGCCTCGCAGGCAATATGGACGGGCCATACGTAGTGATTGTGAGGCACGTCCATTCGGCACAACAATGTATCCCGTTAGCATCATCTTTCCATAACTCCTTAGTCGACGCGACGGGGAAGGACTGAAGCGAAGGTAAGACGTTAGCGGGTGCGGGGAGGCTAGGCTAAACGGGTCATTGTTTCGACACCCGCTCTTGTAGATGGTAGGTACATGTCGCTCCGTCTTCATGTGCGTGTTATGCCTTCACTGTGACACGGTGGCACAATACAGATGCAGGGGAAAGGAGAGTCTATCAGTCTCGTGTACGCCACGTGCTCGTCGAGTGCGTACACGCAGCTCTCATCAGCGTTTTGACGACTTGCTCTACTTAGAATGAGGTCTTTCCTCAGTGATTGAATAATAGATAATAGCCATCGTGTTGTTAGCTCTTCAGCTACATTTGACCGCATGAATATTGTCGAATATCATGGAAGCGCTCACGTGAACTAAACTAAAAGAGCACTCGCGAGATTATGACCTTATATAGGCAAAGAACGGCACTTGAAATGGTACATTCATCACGACAGATGATCTAGTTCGGTAAATAACATTTGGTTCGCTCTGAGCTAACGTCGTACGTCGTGAATGCAACGCACGCATACTGGCCAAAACTTCTTTCATAACTAACCGAAGCTCTTTTCTCAGCTGTTCTTTCTATAGCGCGGTTTTAGCATTGCTCCAAGAACGTATCAAAGTCTGGGGTTTAAGAGAAGCAATTTGGCGGCACCGAGCATAAGACAAGATTACCATCTTCACGCCCTTTTTATTACTCGGATTTTTACTGATGAAGTAAAATATTACTCCGCTCAGGATCTTTTCTCTCTCGAAAAAGAAGCGTCCTTTGGATTAATTAATCGCCAAACGCGATACTCCTGAACTATCGCAAGGGCACACGCTCCAGATAAGAGGCATCTCGAGAGACTAGAAATGAGGGGCGAATCTTATCTTGCTACGTCGACAAAGTAATTGATGTTTCGATATCTCCAAAAATTTCAAATCATATTCACTAAAGGCGAATCACTATTTAGCACTTTGTGTAGCTAACTAACTAAAACATACAGAATATTTGCCATATTGAAAATCGTCATTGTAATGTTTCGTGTTTTTTTTTTATCTGAAAATCCCTTAATGCTACAGACGAATCGAAGAACGTGCTTGTTATCAAATTTTAATGCCTACCAAATACAGAAGCCAACTTACGAATTCGCTGATGAAGCTCATGTGCTCTTCCTGATTGGGCGAGATGGACCTCTTGACGACATTGTTGTACAGCGCCGTTGCGGCTTCTGAGTACGCCGACAGCATTGGCGGAGGTGTGGAGGAGGACCCGATTGAAGAGTTCGAATCCTCCCGTTTGATCATGTGATGCAGCATGCTGATGAACAGATGTCACTGTGCCTTTTATCGTAGAAACTATTATTAATCGCTGGATAATAATGGATGATGTGTTGTTATTTATATGATTTAATTGTCCTCTTATCTTTTTTTAATGGTTTTCAATTTTGCAATGTTTATGTCAGCTTTTTCCGTCCAACTTAATTGACTCCTTTAGCGCTCTGACCTTTTCCTTGCTCTCAGTCTCAGGTTCCCCTTATGTCTGGTGCAATTTTCTTCTATCAGACGTTGTCTCTTTCATCCTCTTGGTCTAGTATTCCCGTATGTGTTATACAGTTATCCGTCAACGTCGTTGTATTCTCTTCCTCTGGCCTTTTTGCGTCGTTGAGATCTCACTGTCAGATATACAACGACAGATGCAAGTCGCATATTACTCTGTGTTGCAACGAGTCCGCTTTGGCTGGTGATG
This sequence comes from Varroa destructor, assembly GCF_002443255.2. Lineage (NCBI taxonomy): Eukaryota > Metazoa > Arthropoda > Arachnida > Mesostigmata > Varroidae > Varroa > Varroa destructor. The sequence goes on along the minus strand of NW_019211458.1, from coordinate 28,911,632 downwards.
TTTTGAAAATCCTTCGAACAAAATGTTGATGTTGAGCACCGCGCGCGGCCCGTTCTGGTCCTACCCCGCTCCCACGACGGGATTCGGCCGACGGGACGCCCTCACAGCGCCGCTTAGGGAAGTTGCGTCGGTATGATCCTTGTCCTTCCTGCAGCCATCTTCAACTGGTCCCACTTTCTTTCGAGACACCGGCCTCTATTTGTCACGTGTTATCGCATTCGAATCGAAAAGCTTGCACGGTTGCTGGAATCACGCCGACACAACGTGAAGGTATTGTTGTTACGTCGGTGCTCGACGTAGTTGAACGACAGGCACGGTTAAAAAGGAACCACTTGAAGAACGATTAAGCCGCAATCGGCGCCAACGATGATGGTTCGGTGCGATGCTATTGCTGTTTTATTGCTTGTACCCGTTGTCACGTAACAGACGAAAATGAAGACGTCTCACTGTGAGCCCGTATGGAAATGCACAACGATGATTGTCTACGCTTGGAGTGTTGACGTTTGGCCGGGCTATCGGCTCGACGATGGCTATGAAGTAATTATACGAAGAAAATCGTTACGAGATAAAGGATTAGCCCCGACCTAGCGATGATGCCTGCGAGAGCGATTGTGACATTGCTGATGTTTATGATGGTGTTACTGTTGCTGCTGCTGTTATCATCTAACACTGATTACGATAATGGGTCGTGCCGATTTGTTACTTTTTCTAATAATCAAGTGGTTGCGTGCTGAGATGAGTAATGCTATGTTGGCTCAATTTATCTGGTCAAATAGCTATTTTCGAGATTTTGTTCGCTTGCTAGTGATTTTCGTTGGTATAGCTCTGATAGGAGTTGAATTTTGAATCTTCACAAGCTTGAATACTACGATACTCGTTTCTGCTTACGCTCTGTGAATACGGACATGAACGTCAGTTGATATTGTCGATAATATTGCTAATGATGTATTACGGTGCAGTTTAGTAATTTAATTCTTGACGTAATTGGTTGTTTTTTTCTTTTGGCATCTGCTTACTGCTCTTCTTGCCGTGGTTCCGATGTCCCCGGTGCTCAGCGGGACGTGAGACGCTAGTCATGGGTATTGACGAAGGACATCGACGGAGTTCAATAGGTCTGCGGATGGGAATTGGGATAAAGCTGAAATGAACAGAGAACAAAGCTATAAACATTCACAGTTCATTAGAGAAGGTCAGCACAACATTTCCTTTTCTGTCATGGTACCAGCGGCTTTACATAGACGGACGTTTACTCTGTTCAACTTATTGCTGTACTTAAAGAACTGTATAACAAAAGTCACGGGGCGCCTAATGACAACTTACTTGCTTTGCAACCTACTAAGTTTTCAGCGCTATGCCTCAATTCAGCGTCCAGTCAACCCGTTGTTTCACATAAGGTCTCGCATCTCATGAACGTGTGCGACGCAGCTGTGTAGTGTTACGGGCATGCTTGCATGCAGGCGTCAGCCCCATTACGACACTTTGATCTCTCCCTTTCATATAAGCATCATTTATTTTTGGCCCGCACAGCTGTGGTCACTTTTGGCAATTTTCGCTGCGGCACTAAATGGGCCATAAGCAGCAGATGCGAAATGAGAACTCGGGATCGCCGTAGTCGCTAAATGCTGACTACGGCAGCTCTACAATTGCTATGGGATCCAGCCTCTGGCAGAAGTCACCATGGTTTTCAGTGGTGGCTAGGCTCCCATATGCGCAACTTGCTGTGGGACGAACCCCAACGGCTATTCTACGAGCTCTGTCCTATATTTGCCCATAGCGAGACTTCACACAGGAGAAGAGGACGGCCTTGCTACCATCATATGGCCACCACAGTGGCCATATTCACGTTACCTGGGTTCGCAGCGACGTACACTACTGATCTTACCGCTTGAAATAGGCAAGGCAACCGACATCTACGAGATCGCCTTTTTTGTTATGTTTATTTCCTTCTTCTCTCCCTGTTTCACACACGCATCTATCGGGCGCATTTTTTTCGTTCCTATTTGACTCTTTCCGTTATCGCACTCTTAGCTTTAATTTCTACGTGATCAAGTCTCTGGTATTCTCTCTTTTCTTACGCATCGTATCGACTTATTTCCATCAGGGATGTAATCGAGGAGGATCTTGCTCGACTTATCTGCACGGCCATACTACTATGCAACAGCAATTAATCTCTCAGTCAGCGATTCCTGGGCTGTGGGAGCAGCTATAGGGATAATTATGATTTATGTACGCACATGGCTTTATTTACTTTTAGGGGCTTACACTTAAATACTTCTAAATCTTCTGGTAACGTACTCTGTTTTCAACGAGTAAGTGTCAGCTCGGTGCGACTGTCTATCACTTATCGATACGATGTAAATAACATTTGTGTATTTCACACGAACAGACCCAATTTCTGATTGACAATGTAAAATACTTTGGTTACCCAGCATTTATTCTATCATTAAGATAAAGGATTCTGTAAATTTCACATTTGTTATATATTATTTCACTTTATCTTTGAGTAATAGCAAAAACAAACATCCACAAATGATGACAAAGGCGTTCATGACGCCTACTGGATGACAACTGGGGTAGTTGTCGGCAAAATGTTGCTGATAATTATCAACATATCGCGCAGTTTGTGATCTTGGAAACAGCCCAAAAGAGGATCCGACATTTGTGATCTTTTTTTGAATCCGCTTATGAAATTTCCGTCTTTTTCCCATTGCTGCCATCTGTCTTAATTAGGTTCAGCTCAAATAAAGTTTCAGTACCCCACGCGATCGTACAACACTGAAAACCCAGCAAGCACCTTCCATACACCGTCTTTTTTCTAACAATGCAAAATGCTATACACGCTAAATTTCCTACGAAAAAGTTGTACGTAAACATTTAGCATTGTCATGCGAATGAAAATTACTGAATCAGGTAATTTTCAGATAATTAACTCAGCTATCGCTCCAAGATGCACTGTCAGAGCAACAACGGGGCAATAAATTACAGCCGATTTCCGCAGTCGACGTTGCGCTGGGATGCTTTTACCCCCAATGATTTCACCCACGGACGACTCATCAACGGGTTAAACAATACAGTCGGTCGTCGTTGTTGATAAGTGTGATAAGCTTTTCCTTGTTGCTGCCAGTGCGGTTCCTGCTAGCATATGATTCAGCGTACATTGCTAAGCAACCCTCCTCATTTACTCGGTAGCGAGACAGCCAAAATCTCTTCTAACACTTCGTCCCGTAGTACTGCTAATACTCGTAACAGCAGGTACGATACATACGACTCGGTCAAGGGGAGGCAGGCGAAGGGAGAAAGCGAACAGCTGGAGGTTCGATTTGTGCTGATACTTATGTCAATAGATAATGAGAAGGCTGGTCAAGTAATTATCTAAGGCTTTACTGTTCTTAGTCATCTCCAGCTCTTACGGCACGTTAGCTATTACCGTAGTATTTACATGTGTATGCACATGGGCCGCATTGCCCATTACTTTCGGATATTGCCGTACCGCTAAATTGGGGAGGATATCATAAGACAATTTTACGACCCACATTTGTGCGATATATATGCGGTAAACATAATGCGGTAAAAATAAATTTCAGGTTTAAATATCAACCAACCAATTGAATGACAAGCGCATGTTCAGCTAATGCAGTGCTATCTATATAGCCATTTATAGCAATTACCAATCATATTACATATATGTAAGGTATACATCTGCAACACATCTATAAATTGTCCGTAAATAAAAATGTATCCGTTTCAAATGAGAATACAAGCAGCACCATTCCTATCAGTAACCGTAGATAAGCAGATAGACACAAGCGGATTCATGACCTTGCCTAGGAATCGGTTCAGACAGAGAATAAGTCCAGCACACTAGGTCTAGGTCAGTTCAAGGAACGGTGCGTAATTCGTTTCTTTTATATGCGCTGTACAACGCTAGCTAAAATTAGTTGACAAGCAACATCCATGCTGTATATGGCTCATTGAGCACCTTCAACACGACCCTAGTTTAGGCTCCCATTGCCAAACCAATCTCGTGGCCGTTGCCACCTTCTCAGCCAACAGCCAGATACATTCCGCATCTGCCACTATCAGTGCTACAGTTCACAGAAGTTCAGACACCCAAAGCAAATTGCCTGATATACTATTTCAATATTATCACTAATAGTGCTATAATTGCCGTATATTCTGTAAATCTACGAGTATTAAATCGGGATCCCCTCAGATTTGCCAGTGTCCCGAAGGGGGACCGTCACTATTTCCGTAGAAGCGCTGCCAGTACAACTGCGGCAAAAGCCGCTTTTGATGCGACGGCAATTTTCGCCGTAATGTCGTCCAAGTTCATTTATCCGTTTTCACCCAATTGACTTACCTTTCGAAATGCTTTCAGCGAGACTTAGCCGGAGTAAGGATATTTGGGATTGAAGATCCCAGCAAGCAACGATTACTTCCCAGACTTGAACTGGGAATCGTCGGCTAGAGTATAACACAAAGGCAGAAAGGAGATGAATGTACTCAGTGGCTCGAGGTATTCCGGGCACTGGACCGGCTGTTGACTCGAAGGAGGGCCGGTTGGGATATGATCCTGGAAATACGAAAAATAGGCTCCTGGCTGGCCGCGTCCTTGACAGACTTTGTCCCATTCTCCATGAGAAACATAACACACAGAACATAAGCACCGGAGACTTTTACGTAAGGCAACGCAATACGGATCATGCGGTTAAGTTAAATTATTTTCTGTTTACGAGCACGATGGCCAGATCATGAACGCCAGTTGGTGTAGCAAGCGTGAAATCGATGAAGAAAGGTCCCGCTTCCTCATGTGTAATTGCCTTTGTTTTGTTATGTAAAAGCAGGTAGTGCAGCAGAACTGCATATATGTAATATTGATCAGTAATAACAGGCCTATTTTAATTCTAGGCACCGTATCACCTACAAAACTTTACACTTGTTTATATAATGCTACGAAGTTGTTGTTTATATTCATCTCAACCGTTCAATACTAATTATTCACTTCCTCTGACGTAATTGCTTCTTAAAAAACCATACCAGTAAATGCCACCTGTTTTCTCAATTCTACAGGCTACGACACCTGACAAATACGTACATTACACAGGAACGCATGTTACGTTTGCATTACATATTGTATTCTATTAGTCTGTCAGCGGGAAGAAGTAATCAGTATACATGTCTTTTTTAATTTTATATTACATATATATGTCATAAATCTAGTACTTTCCACCATCAGAAATGTACATTCGTCCCTGGCCTGTCTGTGTCCTATTTCGCACTACTTATCACGACAACAATTCAAGAGACACAACCCAGACGCTAGATTGGACAAAAAACACGCCTTCCTAAGAGCAAACGTCATTTCAAACGTTTCAAAATACCAGATTGCTCTCGGTGCGGTCATATGAAACGGGCAGGACCAATGAGGCCCCACTGTCTCTGCCGGCTAAAGCACAACACGACAACAGCTCAACTTAATCTCTCCATTTGATTTGGCAAAGCCAATCTATCTATTGGAACCAAACGGCGGTACCGCATCGCACAGTTAGAACACTTCAAACCCCAACATGAAGAAAGAAAAGCCCCTGGCAGTATGAGGCCAACAAAAAGTGGTTTACAGAGCTTCACTGCTGCAGGACCCCAGTAGGTTGTAGCAGTAAGTCGAATAGAAATGAATTCTCATTCGATAGTAGGCGATTGCCGTGGTTGCCTAGAGTATCAGAGAAACAACAGCCCTGCGACCAACCAGCTGTTGAGGCGGGGTACAGTAAAAGGTGCGCGAAAGAAGGTTTAGCGAATATAATTCCGGAGGCAAAATGCATCTGGTTTGCCCATTTTGGAGGTGTTCCAACGACCTTAAACGTACAACTTGCGCTTATCTTCATACCCTTTTCGCGCCAACGCGCATTTTTCAGGGGGCGCGAATATCAGAACTTCGACATTGGCTGAAACATGTCACTAATGCGCTGGCCGCGTAGCGCGATGCAAAGGTAGATCGTTTAGACTTCACAGCGTCGCAGTTCGACTTTACCGCGGTGGATCTGTTCCCTTTTTGCGTTGTCACATTTCGTATTGCCGTATTTTGGAGTAAGCGAGACTTTGTGAACGAAATATAAAAATAGAAAGTTTTTCACGGCCGACCGAAAATGGTTTGTGGCTAACGGCTGGCGTCTGGTAAAGTTACACGCTAACTCCCTGCATTCTCTGTCGTTTTTACAACCGCCGGGCCAGTTATTTATAAAAGCGCTACGCAACCGATGGATACATTTGGAATTACATCACCATTTGTAACAATAGATGCGGTCACAGGACAATGTACGTGTTGACAGTACGCGCTCCAATTCCAAACCAATATTTTCTGTTGATCTCAGTTGTTCTATTTTTCCCACTTTATCCAGTTTATCCCGAGGTCTTTGGTTTGCCAATTATTTGCCCATGGCACCTTTGTCCTGATATGTCGCCTGTTATTCTATGAAGGGAAACTGTCATAATATAGAGGTAGCTCGGTTCTGCTATCGTCTAGGATTTGCTCCCGCGCAGTATTCTCTGTCCTATCGTATTTATGTCTTTTGTCATCGGCAAGACCAATCCCGATACCAAGATCGAGGTCTTTGGCTGCGTGTCAAAAGACACCGGGTACACTTCTAAGACTTAAAGGTATCTACCTAAATGAAAAGAGTGACAGACATTATGGACAGGGTTGTGGATAACTGCCCAGATTGTGAATGAATTCGACGCAAACAAGGTCGATCATGCTGCTTTCGGGATTTCTAGCTGCATGTAAGCCTTAATTAATGCTAGTCGTAGGTAAGAGCATCCAACGATAGCCAATATGGCAAATATCACTTGTTCGACTAACTGAGACGCAGTGAAGTTGTACAAGATTGTCCAAGGACAAAAGTATGTGCGTGTGTGTTTGAATTTGTAGACGAAAAATAATAGTTTTTTGCACATGTTATTAGTGGCGTGTGTGTAGATAGCTCGCTTGTAATCCACTGCCCCGTCAGCTGATCACTAAGCGAACGCTTTTACATGGATAGTCAATCACTTAATAGAAGCAGTGATAACCCATAAAGAAGCTAGCAGGAGCTCCAAGAGGATCATATGACCTCTAGCGAAGTGAGCCATTCACACAAAGAGAGTCACAAAAGTGCCGGGAGCAACACCAAAAATATTGACGTTACGATCAACGTAAGACCGAAAACAAGTAACATGAAATCATAAAGATGGCATTGCGTCATCGCGTGCAGACTTTTATCTAAATCATACGTTTAAACTCCACACGTCTCTCCAACGTGTATCGCGTAGAAACTCTGGGTGGGTCTTAAACTCATTCACATGTCGTTGAATGAAACAATCGTTCAAGACTATCTGCGGATAGGTGACCGAAAAAGCAATAAGAATATGGAAACTGGCTGTGGCCTCTTCGAAGAGGCTGGAAGTCTATTAGGCTGCCATAAGGTAGCGTGTATATATATATATTGAATCTGTTCTTTTCGTCTCAATGAATCATACTGATAACGTTGGCGGTAACATGGAGCGGAATGCGGTCCGGGTACAATTGCAGGGGGCCGAGATTTAACAATTGCTTTTCCGTATGCAGCAGCTGGGAACACTAGCGGCGCATATTCATTAAAAGCCCACGTATCGTTCCGTATCATCTCCACTGCTAACACCGGTAATAGTCGATAGCAAAAGCTAACTTGGTAAAAAAGTATGCCCCCTGTTTCTCGAATACTTACTCATGGCTATCTTGTGATGATACATCGTAAATATATCGTGTAAATAGTCATACAAGCAGCAATGGGCGTACCATTGTCTACGAATGATAGCAGTTTCAGTTGAGCTTAGCAAATCAGGGTCAACCTTCGCTCCATCGCTCGACCAGAGAAGGCGCTTCGGCTGGTGTGATTTGTGCAAGTGAACGCGGATCGAAATAGGAGTAAAAATGGAATAATCCTTTGCGCGGCTCTTGGGGGCCGAATAGTATAGGCTTCGAAGGATGGGCAGGCACTGGCACTTTTTGGTCCAGGCAAAGCTCTTACTGTCGAACATTGAGGGCCTCATCAAGCCTGCAAAGACAGACGTCTGCTATTATTAACTAAATTATTCCCGGGAGACCAACAGCCAGGAAGTGAAGCGTCAAAGGCCGACAAAACTAGCGAACGCACGCAGACTTCGTGACTCGATCTGGCCATTTCAACACGTACAAACACACACTGAAAAAATAATCCTGTTACCTCATTACCTCAGAGCGACAACAGGAAACTTGCATTCGATCAGGTATTATTAACTCCGAACTCACCTCCTGCAGGTATAAAATGGTAAAATCGGTGGAATTATGAGGGAGATTGTACCAGATAACTTTCTTTTTTTAAAAGATAATAATATGAAGTGGGATCAAAGTAATCGGATCGCCGCATGTATGTACAAGCCATAAGTTATTCCGGCGAACGTCATGATGTGCTTGATTCATTACATGCTATGATTTTTATGTAAGGGCATCGCAGATCAGGGAAACGCGACAATGTAACTCATGTGCCCTAAATCTCAGATTATCTGTGGCCAAATCCTTAAATAATTACACAAATTAGAACCCCTAAGCAACCTTTAAACAACCCTTTCACCATATACCACCCTTGTGAACTTTAACAACGCCGTCACCATAACTGTCCCAGTGGTCGGTGGTGTAACAGAGAAAGCCCAAGAGGGTGCCTTCATGAGTCATACTTATGTCACGTCGTTTACCTTCACAAGGAGACCATCATTCACCAGTAGCGGTGCGTCACCCTTCACCCTATATGAAGCCCTAACTACTCGTCGTCCGTTAACTTTTTTTCGTTCACTTTTGTTTCTAAATAAGGAGGGTGGAACAGGAGGACTCCGGTAACGAAAAAGAGAAAGCATCGGTCCCTGTTTCTTTTCCGTCATAAGGGTGTTTTCGGCTCCGTCGACATCGAATGGAAGATGAGTGCTGAGTAGGCAGACGGAAAGTGAACACTGACTGAGTGCTGATAAGGGAAAAATATGAAAAAATGCCATGCGGCCATGGACGGCTTGAAACATTTTCGCCAATAAATGGCGAGTCATATGTTCCCGCTTCTGCGACGGGACTGCCTACTGGCCACCAAGTGTTATTGAACACCTTGCTTTCTAACACAGTAAAAAAAGGGCAGTTGCACTCACAGGGGGGCGGGTAGCGCTCTCGACATCAGCGTCCAGCCGTCGTCCATCCTCATTCCTAAAGCGGGAGCTCTCCCTGACCACTGGCTGTTTTGAAATTGAAATCGACATTGAAATGTCGGTTTTCCGATCATTGGTCATTCGTAGAAAACAGCTCCAAGGAACGAAAACTCCACCATGTCCAAGACCACTACCGCCAAACTAGGTAGAGCTTAAAGCCTGTCAGCATGCAGAATGCGCAAACGACTGCATGAATTGCAGAACAAGCTACGTAGATGAGCGGACCATAAAGATCCTTCGCAAGAGCAAGCCGTATAAGCTGGTCTTTGCAGGAAGTAGAAGGTTGCAAATCATACGTTCGTGGTAATTTCTCTTACTGCAGCCTAAAGTTAGTGCACGGGCTCGTTTTTTTTTGCTGAACGTACAGTGCCAAAAGGCGTGCAGCAGAAGGGAACCAAACGTGGGGCTTGAGAAGCAAAGAATACCCTCGATGCTAGATCTTCCCTTTCTTTCCGTATTTTTTTGCGTTCTGCCCAGCACTTTCTATCTCCTTCTACAACTGGCGTATTAGCGAGGAAAGTATGGAGATGAGACAAGTTTGAAGAAGAGCCGATTTTCTGATGCCGTGCTTTCCGTTTACTAAGTATAAAACTCATATATCATGCTCATCGACGTCAAAAAATATGCGGCCTATATTTGAGATATACATTAAAAATATTAGCTTTAGAGACCTTTAACGTGACTTGGATGGTTTTAATTAGGGAATCTTTTTTTTCTAAAAGCCACGAATTAGACAGAGTCACTAGAAAGGACAAACGGACAAGACATGCTTATTAATGTCAGGTAGCTTACATACGCTGTTGCCGTTGCTTCTCTATCATGGCTACTGCTATTTCCAACAAGAGAAAGCATGCGTATCGCAGTGGCCCTTCAGTGCAGTAGCATGAAGAAAAAATAAAATTAAAATGTAATTGTAGCTTCAAAGCTTAGAATGACGGTTAAACTCACAGAGATGAGGGCGAGTAGGCTTATAAATGACGAGCTTTGTACGGATTGATGTGAAGTATAAACTCATCGACAGCGGGTTGCGAGTTCTCAATTTTACAACATTTTTTCGTACATATCGGTTGGATTTAATCATTTTGCTTGTGTCTGATTAAGATGATTCTAAAGAAAAATGTTTTTGTATTCTCTTTTTAAAATCAAATACATTCCCTTTCTAAAAATAGAAAAAAAAAATAAAAAGAGATATGCTTTAGATAAACGTATGAAAATTTGTACTTGCTCACACACAATTATGTACTGTAGCTTTTTGCGTTGAAGTAATGCCTACAGCGACTTAGCCCAGCCCGTATTTTCACGGTTCGTTTCAAAAATGCTTCTCGAGGTCCATGATCCTAGCCTAGGCCAAATCCCTCATTGCACTCTTGTTCATTGTGACCTGTTTGTGCACATATGTTGCGATCGTTGTTTTCGAGGTCAACTCTCTGCCGACTGGGGTAGACCATACGTGCTACGACGCACATCATGTTGGACTAGGAAATCTGTTTCATAGGAAAAAAAGTCGTTTAGCTATAAACGTCAAGGGTCCGCTGTCCCGTTCCCTTTTACATTTCAAACCTGTTGGATCGCAGAAGATGTCCTTTTCACAAACACCTACTCCATACCTGATAATGCAATCACTAATTGACACTGCATATATTTACCGTGGTTCAAAAGCTCCGCCGAAAAAAACCGTTGCCATATCATCACTAGGTCTCATCTAATTATAACACGGTTAGGTTGCTAATGAAAAGGAAGGGCTCTTAACTGTTTAGATCGCTGATGCCTCAAAGATAACGGTCTCCCTATGTCTTTGTGGATTAAATCAGTTTTGAGTATGCCGAATTTCTAACGAACCAAAAAATCATTTAAATTTTAATTACTCATTAATCATTTAAATTTTAATTATTAGTTGGCTCGAGATTGATTTTTCGTCTATAGATTATACACGATATGAAAATGAAATGAAAGTCTAGCGCATCTCTACTAAATCCCCGTAACATGCTCGGTTCTTATAAATGCAAATGTGTTATATATTTCACCACTAACTGGTACTAGTTTGACTACACCCCCTAGAACTTTAGGAAAAATTAGATATATATATTCATTTTTTATCGTGCGAATATTGCCACCTTGATGTAATGATGCCTTTACCTTATAAGCGTTTGTAAATAGCTTTTAGTCTTTAACTCCACATTAAATTATTAGCCTTTTCACGCATATGACCAATTTCAGCCAATAACTATATTTTTTGTCTGTGTCGCCCCATATACTTCTTCGTTCTAAGCATTATGCCTTGATTGAGGTCGAGTGAGAAGCGCTTTTAAAGCGTAACCTTCCAAATGCGGATTTTTGTTCTGTCCCTCTGAGCTTTTTAGATGTTGCAGCACCATTTGCCTCAGTCTCTTTCGGAGGCACAATAGGAGAGATGTACGTAAGCTAGAAGCCTCCATAAAGACGACTCCGCGCAATGTATATAAGCCTTCACCCATATACTTGAATAGCACTCCAGCGCGCGCTCATAAGCCGCACGTGAAAATTGTACCCATCGATTTATACACATACACTCCTTTCAAAGCTCACACTCACTTATCTATTCTACGGTGCTATCCCGTTGCCGAGACGCTCTGGGCTCGACATGGCGAAGCTGAAGGCGGCAAAACAGAGGAGGTTGCCGCCACCAGCGTTAGCGGTAATAGTTGCACTCGAGTTCGCTTTTCTTTCATAGAAAAGGCTTCGGCCCAGTAGGCTAGTTATAATAAGCACGTAAAGAGCAATACCCTTCAGCAATGTTGGAAGCTGATTGCTCCTTCGCTATATGAAATAGACGCTTAGTTGTCGGTTTCCTCATTCCGCATCAATCCAGGCCGGGGCCCCGTTTGAGTTATGTGATCTCAGCTGGGCGCAGCTTGGCTTTCGAGCAAGCCGTACGCAACTTCATCCATGCATACAGTAAGATGGCCATACTAGACTATCTTTCCTGCCTTTTACTTCGGTCATTTTTTCGCTCTATTCCGTTAGTTACCTTTCGCCAACGAGGTTTCCCTACGGGACGTTTTATCGTCCAAGCGCGGCATTGCAACAGCAATACCAACATCATCACCGAGCAGCCCTAGCCAGGACGGAACTAAACGGGGGCTCGTAGCGATCTATAGTAAACAGCTGAGTTCTTGAATGACCAGATGTGGAAGACGCTTCGGACCTAACAATTCAGTTCGCTCGCCCGCCCGCTGGTATGACGCTATTTGACCGGTTCGAAGGAATCGCTCAGTAATCAAACTAGTATCCCTTTTCTTCTGCTACATCACCGACACAAAGGAATTTCCGTATATATTCTATCAGCTGCCTTGCCGTACCTGCTTCATCGAATTTTGGCTACCGTTCTATTTGCACGATAGAGATCGAGATCGAGGGCCCATGTGAATGCTTTCCCTCCTCTCCCATTCCCGTTTTCGCTTCCCTGCCCCCATTCTTTCTCACTACTGGAAAAAGAAGAGAAAGAAAAGATGCCGAGGAACAACAAGCTAATATTTTCGTTGAAGGACAAAGTGTGCTGGGTTAGGACAAGATATAATTTAACACGAATTATGTTTTTCTTTTTCAGTGATTCGTATCAATGCCTTAATTGATGCAACGCGCCATTTAAATTAAGACTAATGCGCATTATTTTTTCGTTCGCTCACATAGGTTCTATGGATTTATGAGATGCTATGCGATATGTTCCACTCAAGGAAAACAAGCTTTTAGGGCATATCTGTGCCAGTCCAAAAACCAGCCCTGTAACAAGCTGTTGCCCTCAGGCAGTGCAAGGACAATCTCGAAAATTCCTCGTTCGCCGTCCCAAACTGACATCGGCCATCCGGACTATTTCTTATGCGCGCACCAAAGGTCGGATCAGAAAGAAACTACCTGAAGCAAGAAACAAACGCTCACAGTTCGAGTTCGTCTATTCTTAATGGTTATGATACTGTTTCTACCCTCTACAACCTAAATTTAAAAAAGCGATATTTTTTGGAAAAATCCTGAAGGAAATACGCATTCAAATCTTCGTAAAGGATTTTTTGGCAATAAGCAGTAATTAAATTCTATTTTTCTTGAGCATTTATCGGAAAGTACGGCTGATGCAGTATTACCGCGTAAAATGAAAGGCATATTTTTATCTAAACAAACAACAAATGGCGCAAAGGTGGCATGTGTACAGGCATCGACAATCTACAGTCTATTCTAGTGAAACATATTGTAGCGTATGAAAATGCTAACTAACAGGCGGAAAAGACCTTTTGGTCCTTCAATGACTCTGTCACTGAGAGCTTTCATAATCCCTGTCTCTGGAGGCTGCTTCTACGCAAACTGTAGAATTTATCCGGCATTGTAAGTGCAACTTATCGCAATAATAGCGCACACACTTAAGGTAAGTAACAATAAATAAAATAGAACGTTGCGATGGTTCAATCAATTTTTAGAGTAACAGCTTAGCTCCTCCGCAATTCGCTGGCAGGTATAAAGCTCACGCTCGACGCTAATGTCTCCAGTTTAATTATATTGCCGAGTTGGCTTACTTCCCGATGGACTATTTGATTCGGAATCTTTACAGCTATTGGTTAGGCAGATGGCAGTATATCATTCAGCTGTGACAACAGTGAGCCAATGACGGACTACGGCTGGGAAGCGATCCGGGACAGCGGTAATTGACGAAATGTGCCCATGTGTTTTTTCACGCCTATGAGCGGAGCAATATTGGCATCTGCACTCTTGCGTAATCATCGGCACCAGGTCAAACCGAAATTATGTAATCTCACAAATGGGAAACGGCAAAAAGTATCTGAATTTAGTTTGCAAGAGTATTTAAACATAACTGCCAGCTGCAAGCAGGATGTAAAGTCCTGCGGCAGGCTTGCATCTTGGTTAGTTTCCAACCAACAGTTTAGTTTTTTTCACGATACGTAAAGAATTAGTAATGGAAGACTTGCGTACAAATTATAGCGATATTAGGGGGGCTCATTTTGTTATATGCTGCTTAGTCAGTAGTACGGCAAATGACTGAGATGGATCTGGCTTCGTGTCTTTCAACAGGTTTACGCTGTTGCATACTTCCGATTTTTTCATTCTAACAAAAAAAGTATATATGTTGTCTCTATTTACTGCTTTCTAGGTTACGCAACGAGAGCAACGAAAGTATAACCGTATGCCCTTGGATAGCTATCGATGAGAGAACGCGCAATACATCGTGATGGGGAGTATATTTACGCTACGGGAGTTTGCTTCCAACAGGTAGACCTTTTAGGTTAAATCAAGGCCTTTCTAAACAAACACTCCGAATTTCTAACACTGCTAGTCCTCCGATTTGTGTGTCTCGCCCATTCAACAGTGTAACATATGACTGCTGTCATGTTGGAAGCGGTAAGTTCTAGTTTTAGTATTCTTTTTTTTGTCTCTTTCCATGCGTGAACAATGATAACGTTGAAAAATTAACTCCCTTCAGTGTCTCCCGGGCAGCTTCACTAGTCGATCTCTAGTGCATAATATGTACCAAACAGTAGTAGTATTATTATTACTCGAACGCATGCTATTTTTAGATTTATTTGTCACTTCAGCTATAACCTCGAATTTGATAAGTACGATGAACCTGAGTATGCCATCGAATTGCACCTATTTGTACGAAAATATATCGCCTGCGTCAGCATTTCGATGTCTATCAATCATTATCAATCGCGTAATGTACCTAACATTACCCTATGAAGTCGTTAATCAGTAACAGCTAGCACATCAATACATCCAGTATGCTCGGTGCACCATAAGCACGAAACATCTACACATACCCTAAACTCGCGTGCCTCAGTCGGCGGCCCTAGGGCCGTATTTCTTTCGCTTTTCACGTAATGTCTTGTAATGCACTCTAGAGCAGGGCACAGCAGCCATTTTTGTTAACCAACCAACCAGCCAGTAGCTATCGCGTAGATCCACTTGGTCTTTCCATACGTTCGACTTAGAGAACACCGCTTTACTATGCGCAGAAACTCCGCATCTCCGTAACGTTCGCAGATTAGTTCCTCTTCTAGTTGTTTCTCGGCTGTTTCCCCAGTCGCCTTCGGTTCGTCCTCACACACACGTATACGACACAGAGTGCGCAGGCCAGGGGCTAGTTAAGCCACAGTCATGAGAGCTTCAACAGGAGGTGGCGGTAGCGGGGGCTCACGCGTAAAACGGCCACCACTTTGTTCTATTCCGCACAGCGGCGGCCTCCCCTTTTGCCGTCATCGCCACGATTGCGGCCAACTTACTGTACGCTCAATTGATCTCTTTCACCTAGACCCTTTCTAGAGGTAATGCACCGAGCGTGGTGCTTCGACCAGGAAAACGAATGCTGAGCGTAAGGCGCAGAGCGTGTTGATGTGAAGCCCGCAGAGACGTTATGTGTGGTTCGAAAATAAAAAACAAAAAAGGGGCTACACCAGTAAATTCTATCCAATTAACATTACGGCCATGACTTAATTTTCGCATAGCACGAACTCATTGGTTAGGTTGTAAAAAAAAAGCAAAAATTAATTCTATAGGGACCAAATATGCCACGCATGTTCTAGGGTCGAGGTTGATTTAAGAAGAAACGGCCATGTTTGCCTAAGGATTGAAATTGAACTATCTAAATAATGGTCAAAAAATTCCCTTTTATCCGATTTGAGTTGACCTTAGTCGGACATTGGAACGATTTTCATAAGTTCAAGCCTGTCAGGCTGGTTCATTCTCGCAAAGCCTCAGTAGAGAGGTCATTTTGCCCATTTTGTTGACACTGTCGCCGGCTATCCGATGTTCAAATACGGCCGCCATTGACAGATGTCAAATCGGCCAAAAGCAAAAATTAAGCTCCATTGCAGGAATTACTATAGGCAATACATATACTGGATTAGCAGTATTGACATAAAATTGGAAAACTTAACGAATGGAATGTCTCTGGTACACACTGAACTCGGAAAACTTAAATAGGCGCTTATGCCAAAAACGCCAAATAGTCATTATAAGATGACGTTCTTCTTCTGTCCAAATAGCACCAATGGCTCTTTACTTTAAAGTACCTTTAACATGCAAAACGGATAAGTTAAGCAATTACATGTGGACTGAATCATTTAATATTGATTCTCTTAAATCGGTGATGATTATGTCTAATGTTACCGGTAGAGCTATTTTAGTGTATCGCAAATTAACACTGCGATAAGTTTTGATAGAAGAGATACGCGTTATACAACGATATAAGCTTGACTAGCAGTGAAATAGACGCAGAGCGTTCAGATCGGGCCTTTCCTTCTCAGTGAGGCTAGCGTATCGGCATGGGCATCGGCGGGAATAATTTTCGATGTTTGAGAGTATTTTTTTTTTGATGAAGGCTCTTACACAAAGGGCGTAACTGTATTGTGATTTCGTATTTGCTGTTCTTCCGTGGATGATTGTTTTTGTAGACTTCTATAGGATAGATTTATTATTATTCATCAAGCGTTATCGCTGAACATGAAGTTCACGCTATGGACCGAAACGTGCCGACCAAAGTGTCCATGTTTTCCATTAGTAAACTTTAACCGCATTGAGCGCTTTCTGCTATCAGTTACGATTATATCTGCTGTAGCGTGCCAGCCTCGACCACGGTTAAGTCTCGTTATCGCGGCATGCCTCATAGATTTCTGCATTTAGCAAAAAAAGAACATACCTTTAAAAGTCATTGCCCTGTCATTGCTCACCGGCTGGAAAGGGCTGGCGGGCCCCTGCTGTCGGACATTGGTTAGGAAGAACAGGCTGTGTATAGGCAGGCGTGGGGCAAACTAGTCCAATATTAATATCAGTTCGCTTGGATTGTTTCAGCAGGTGGCGTGGCATGGGGACTGACGAACTATTCGTGTATTGCTTCCTTTTTTTCCCGTTAGGGAATACGTACGCATACATAAACACACACAAATTCAGACACATTCGAATTCGACAGCACTGGAAATGTTGAGTCATGTGTTTGAACGGCATCAGCAACGGCGTCGACTGACGACTACAATGGCAGGAAGTCCTTGGATAGGCTGAACTGATACAGTAGGGGTCATGTCTAAGTGTCCAGATATTGAAATGGTTTCGCACTTGCGGTAGGTGTATGATACGCAAACGACCAGGAAAACGAGTCATCGCCGTCCGTGATCGAATTTCTCAGAGCGCTCAAGAATATTCATTCGAACAGAGAAACAACCGTGCCCAAGGTAGAAGGAAACGAAGACTCCGTCGAGAAAAAACGCAGTATATATATGGTGGAATGACGCTATAGTCTAAGTTCGACAAGGAGGTGTTTCGAGGGGTAGCGGTGGCGGCTCGTTGGTGCCCATAACTCAGGTCTCCCACCGATTCGTATTCCCATTTCTGTTCACTTTTTCTCTTTCAGTAGTGCAGTAGAACACTATAGTGTATATACCGAAAGAGGTAGTGGTAGTAGTGGTGGAGCTGTGGGGTGGTTACAGCAGCATCGACACTCGAACAACAACAACGGCAGTAGATGGAAAATTGAAACATAGTAAGCTTGTTTGCGGTCGGATCAAGTGAAATCCAGCCGTTGTCTCAGCCTCTTAGAAGGAGACAGCGTGTTAAGGCTGTCAAGGGCCGCGGACGATGACAAGGTCGTTGACAATCCCTGAAGGTCATACTGAAGGCACAACCCCGGAAAAGAAACAGAACTTTTAAAACTCTTTACGGAATTGGAATTCAAAACCATTTTTTTCAATGAACTTATGCATTTTAAACAAAAAATTCTCCCTAAACATTTCCTATCAAGCCACTATTCGACAGGATCAACTCCATTGACAGTGGAAAGAAACGTCTAAAAATTGTTTTGATATCAACTCGAGAGCAGTTCCAAAGTTTCGCCAATTTTATTCATAATGGTGTTTATTCATGGTAGCACCTCGTATTAGCTATTGACTATCTTCAAGTATTGCTTCAGCGCGAAGTACCGTACAGGATTCGATAGCTCGAGCGAGCGTATTGTATAACACAAGAGCATTAAGGAAAGCAGCGCTACTGTCTGATTAGAACACAAAAGGCCAAGTTGGCCCTCTATACTGTTTAGACATTATCAGCATTAAAAAAAAAAAAAGAAAAATTGTGTATTGCCCTACCCCACTCTTCTAAGCGTTTGTTTATTTTCAAGATGTATTTTGTCTTCAACCGAAATGGTGTCTGTACCCAATACAGAGAGATAAACATAAATAGATATAATTTCACACATCGTACTCGTATAGAGACAACAATACGAGCATATCAAGGCTGTCAAACATGCGTTCAGCGTCTTAGCCAAGCTGCTAGGTCAGCCCTTTTTAATAGCACCCTTCTAGCCTTGACATGTGACCGTGGTTTTCGCAGCTCGTCTGCTGTCCTACCTAGCCACAATCCGGCCATATTGCATTCGCTCACGTCTTACGAACGTCAGCCGTCCACAGCGCGTCTTCCCTTCGCCCGTTAATCCACAAGCTTGCTCAGAAGTAATTAAGGAAATAGCGACAACATATATCTGAGTTCATGTCAGTACAAGTGTGACCTGTTCAGAAAACGTGTTCCTTCCCAAGCAACACGACCTTGTTCCTTTTGGTAATTGGACAAATAACCGTCAAGTTAGCGTGCAGTGGTCGAGCCAGTCTTAGAGCTAATGCTTGTCTCATTCGTATCTCTGCCTTCTCATAAGAGAAACAGAGGATAGCAGATCACTTAGTGATTCGGTCAGAACGCTGACGCATGTGCATCATCGATCTTGTCGAATTTGGGTGGGCTCAAATGCTTGTTGCAAGCTCTTACTGCGATTAGTGCATCCTTTCTTTATCCGATCTGCTGTTTCCTCTCATCTAACCGTCTCCGTTAATACAACGCCTACGTTGCCAGCCTTGATCCTTGTCGGTATAGTCCCGTCGTAAAACGTCGCTTTATTTGTAGGCCAGGCTTCTAAAAGCCGTTGTTGCGGAACGTACGTTGCAATGGACGTCACTTGCCAGTAATTTTAAGCCTCCATCCCATAGATCCGTGCATGGGGTAAGAAAAAGAGAGAAAGAACGTAGCGCCTTATAACTTATGCACGACGTTTGCAATTGATAGTGGTCGACAACCAGCGGCAATTAGCTGACTTGTCTGACACGGGTGCTACAGGGAGAGCTTCAAAAACACACCTAAGTAACTCGGCAAAAATAGCCAGTGGATTGTCAGCCAGACGCAAGAATTAGCACGATAAAAAATAATCAATGGCGAACAATTGTTACATTATTGTATAATAAAAACGATTGCAGAAACTGTTACAGAGATTTTGGCGCTCGGCGGTGGGCATCGTCGATGCATAGTCACCACCTCGAGTCGTACAGACCAGTAGAAAGTACAAAATTAAACCTCTAATAACCTAAGAAAAGAAAAGCGAGCAACTTATTCAGCTAACCATAAACACTTTTTACGAAATCTTTTCATGCTCATATCCGTATACGCAAGATATGTTTGCCTTTGCCTAAACGTGCAAAGGCATTATTCCCCTATAGAGTTGTAATCCTTTAAGCTAATCCCATTATTTTCCGTTTTCTCGGATGTTTTACCATCGGTCGTTGAGCTTTTGAGGAGCGGAATGTACCACTGCCAAAGCAGCAGTAGACTTAAATTAAATAATCAGGTAACAACTTCCCGTCTATAGCTAGTAACCCTCTGGTAGTAGAGAGGAAGTGCCTTACCATTTCTACAGTCATCGAGTAAACTTCTACCGACAACAGCGCCACTGAATTACCATTATCTCGTTACCACCTACCAATAGAACAACGGCGACTAAAACTGTCTTTGGGAAGTTTCCTGTTATGCTTGTCAATGAGAATTTTTTTTATCAGATTCTGTAATCTTTTGGCTGTAACCTCTGGCCATGTAATCCTCCTTATCGTTAGTTATAGTTACACTCGTGCAGACACTATCCATTTGCCTGATGGAAATGTTTAATACCTCAACGAAGCTCCGTGGTTAGTGGATTTTGGTCCCGCTACTTTCTCATACACATCCTGCCACTTTTATTCTGGTGACTTTCGTCAGCCCTTCGACGACTTTTCGTCGCTCTTTGTGCGGGTAAGCAAGCTAAGCATTCATTTAAGTCAAAGCATCCCCGCTTCGGGCTTAAACCCTCGTTATTTCTCGTGGAAAGTATTGTTCCAGTATCATCTCCTCAGCATTATTGCAGTCGTCGACATACTTCTCAGCTGATATTGTCACTTTCGAGAACACGTTCCTTTCGGCATTCTTTCTTTTACCAACTTGCCAAGACAACGTCGTACTTACTTGTTCCAGCTAACTTACTAACTGTCTCTAATAATATGATCCGCCGAGATCACCGCGCAGCTGTTACCGTCAGATCTGCCGTTTGTTTTACGTCTGAATAAAGCCACGTAACTTCTACCGTGTTCAAGTACTACAGTTGAAGAAGAACGAGCTACCAGAAGAGCACCTGTTAACATAGAATAAAAATCGTCGAACCGTAGCTTCTACTGTGGCTGCCAGTTGTTGGTTAGCGACAATACAGCGTAGTATAAGACTTGGTGCACTATAACGCTACTCTCTGAACACCAACACCGCTAGATATTGGTTACATCACAGTGTTAACAGCATTCGTAGTCAAGCTCGCATCGTAGGACTGCCAACGTTGTGCCAGCCCTGCGTCCTGTGAGTTTTTTTGATCTGTTTTTTGGCCAGTTTTTTCGCTCTAGGCAACACACACGTTAGCCTAGCTTGAAACGATTTTCTTTAGATATCTCCTTGACTCTTTTCGCATTGACATTTCACGCAACCAACTTTTGCGCGAGACTTCTCTGAGATCAAAAATATGTTCCTGGCGGTACCATCTAGCTTAGGGGCTACCTCCGTCGAGAGGTTGAATATATGCAAGAAACTTTGTTGCTCTTTTTAATAGCACAAACTGCGATTTGTAGTCACACTATACAAGTGATGGTAGGCGTTAACAGAGGCGATGCAAAGCTTTCCGATAGAAAGATTTTTCCACATGATCCTAAATTTATACCCAATGAAACTGAGTAGTGAAAAGTTCTCGCGGTCCAGCGAAACAGAGTGAAGAAAGCTGATAAGAAGTGAAGAAAGAATTTTCATAGACGAAACAAGAAAATAATCATCGAGTTACTAATAGTTTTGTCCCACTTCTATTAAGATGGTTGTCTTTGTTACAGTAGCAATAGCAGCGGGTCTTCCTTTTACTATATGGGCTGCCTGTAAGTCTAAGGGTAGCGATACCTCTAGAATATGACATCGTGTTATCCAAAGGCAGTGTTTTTACAATAATGGTTAATACTAACCATTGTGAATCTTGATAATTTTCATACTTGAGGTGTGTATGTGTACGTTCGTTGCTATTTGTGTGTGTCATAACTTTTTTTAACATTACAATATTTTCGTAGATGTTAATTTTATGAAGGTTAATGCAGGTTTTAATTCAACAAGCCACTAACGACGTTCAGTGCCTAAGTAGTCTACTTATACTGCAAGTGAGCGCAAAGTTCCATGCCTCTTCTGGTACCAATCACTTCTCTTCAATTAATCCCCCTAATTTCAACTAGATACATACATCCGTATGAAGCTTTTAGGATCAAAAACGTCATCAGAGTCTGATTTCCTATCCAATGGCATTCATACCCCCAAATCTAACTAGCACACAACGTGCGACCTGTATACGCACATAATTATAGCACATAGCCGTTAAATGCTAAGCCTTCACAGGCACTTCCAACATAGGGCTTTTTTTCTCTCGCACACCGACTCCTCAGGAAGTCTGTTACCAGTTCAGCTTTACGCAAGTAGCTAAAAAATAGTGCCCAGAACTCCCCTTTTATCCACTTACTAAAGCGATTTTAGCTTTACTTTCGAAACGCACTCTTCCAGACTCGATACTCTATCAGTATAGTAGATCTGGCAGAAAGGGCAATCTGTGGAAGGCACCAAACGTGCCCGAATTCGAAACTCAAACAGAGCTAGCCACGTTAGTGCAAGCAGGATCGAAAGCAACAGCAGGGGCGACAAGTGCTCCTAGAGAACGATAATGTGATCGTGTGGCCAAAGGTAGAAAAATTATCCAGTCCTGCCTATAAATGAGCAGTCAGTCTTTCAGCACCCAACGCTCTCTTCCATAGCAAATTTTCTCTTGCTTTTTTTGTTTGTTTCTTTCTCCTCTCCCTCCTTACTGCGTCTTTTCTAGTGTCTTTATCGGCCGGTACATTTACCATGCCTACAGCCCAGAGTTTTAACCTATAATTAGCTTCCAGTCTATTTATTTACACTCGTTCGCTTATTTCGCAAATTGCTAAATCGTTCCCAAGTGTCCACCGTTAGACCGCTATCCCCTAATCTTATTATTCCTGCCACCCCCTGAGGCATCTTCACCGTAACCTATAGAATCACCTACAGAAACCTTACGGTCGCCAAGGAGTGATGTAAGCGGGACCAGCCGTGGACCACCAGAGAGCCAGCGTACATCGTCGCAAGAGAAGGACGAACTTGCCTCATCTCTCTTACTCCTGCGTGTCCTTTAATTTTTTCCGTAAGACCTGCTTTGGTCTGCCCTGGCTAGCCGCGAGTGAGTAGTGGCGAGAATTCTTTCTAACCAGCCAGCACGAAGGAGGTCGAAAGAAAGCCGACGGGATATTGATGTAGTCTGACAGTAGTCGGCAAGGCGAGAACGCTATTCTACAGTAAAACGGAGAATGGCTGGTGGCAAGAGCTAAAAGATGGCAAATAGCCATATAACCCGGTAGTACCAGAGGGTACTCAAGGGTCATTCCCTTTCGGATACAGGCACAAAATCTGCTAGAAACCGAAAAGAATAATTAGAAAAGAGATTGCACTGTCAGGGATGGCTAAAGACAACAGTATTAAATGCCACATATGTTTCTGTAAGTAGCGTCAGCTAAGTAAAATCAATGGAGTTTTCAATTACGAGTCCGCCTAGGATGACTTAGTCGGTCTGCCAGTTGGTTCTCAAATACGATGGTGCAAAGTCATCCTTTAGCCTCAAACAGAACAAAAGGGTGTAGAAAGCCAACAGTAAAGTTGCAGGCTTGTCTTCGGCTTTTTGACTACCCCTCTGTAGACACTTCAGTGTGGTCTCCCATTATAAAGATTATTGCTCAGCACTACACCAATTCCAACAGAGTAACTGGTCTGCCAGCAGCCGATTCTGCCGTCCGTTTATGTGTAATGATCGTGGAACGGCGATCGTCTTTGGCCTTCTAGACCACTAAGGCCGAGTACCATTTTTGCATAGTTCGTAGAAAAACCTGTTATATATATATAAATATATTCTCTTAGCTATATATATATATATATATATATAGCTAAGAGAAATCGGCCTCGGTCTAATGCAGTTTTCCCATAGATCGCAAATTAAGTAAAATAGCAAACCTTCACCATGGCTCGAGAAACATATACAGATCGCCTTCCCTAGCCAATTTTTTCATTCGTGTTGTCAATAATAAAAACAAAGCGCAAAAGGCACACAATTAATATTAATAATAATAATAATTAAGAATTACATGAGCCTAAGTGAAGCAGCAATGTATGTAAACTGAAAATCTGTTATATCCGAATAATTTTAAATGCTCTGATATATAATTCTGTAGAAATGACATAGGTAAACTAAAGAAGCAGGAAACTTATGTAGATTAATGTAACGATGATAGCGGGAAGATCATCATAACAAGCACTGTAAGACGACATATAAAATTCAATGGGTATTAAGTGAATTCGTTACGTTACGCGATCATTTTCCGCTAGGGTATATAAATCCACATACCCATTATGTTCAGCTTGGTGTTCATAAAGCCACCGACGCTTGGGGTCTTCTCGTTGAGCCGAGTGATACCAGATGACCTGAGTGGTTCAGCGTTACGTATAAAACCAGTTTTATACGTAACGCTGACCATCATCTTTGACGTATAGCACGTGCTTTTGGTGCTTGCAATTAGACTACCATAAGAAAAGATATTTTTTGATAAACTTATTAAATATGCTAACGTTGTAAGTACATTAGCATATCAACATCAACCCATTTCAAGAAAGGCCCAACGGGTGAGTTATCAATACCCACATGAGGCCGCATAATCAGTGGCCCCATTGTTACCTTCGAAATTTAACACTTTCCACTGGAAACATCTCCTGTAGCCGTCTGCCGAGTAGTACCCACAGAAGCTTGCCGGAAGTGCCAGTGCATTTGTGACAACATCTACCCAAGTACACGTTTTGTGCGCGATACACAAAATAATGTAATAGGTAGTAGGTTTCCATTCCTAGTTGAAGTTTTTATAGCCCTGAGTCTTATCACTCAATAGCCATGGACAAAATTTCGGCATAGCCGAATGCCATACTGATGACGCTGTTCGACTTCATGCAACATTGCAACCTCAGCGAAACGTCAGTTTTTCGCGTGTCGATCAATGGCGTAGCTCCAAGACAGCAGTGAATCACGACTCAGATCGAGGTACAAACTTTGTTTCTTATTGGTTGACACCTGGATCGATAAGAGAATATGATAAAAACGTATTCAACTAGGTGGTACTAACGGCAGCCGCGTATGTGCATAAATTTTTCTTGGAAAATTTTTGAGCATGTAATAAATATCCGCTCAGATACTTCTAGTTGTTGTTTCTATAGCAGATCAGCTGACGCTGAGCACTTTCGCTTCCATCTGCCTAAGTGTTCTGCTCGCTGTTAAAATAGCCGATGTGGCTAGCAACTGTTGCTGCAGTTGATTTTTTGACCTCTATTTCGATTCAAGGCACAGAACAGTGTTTTTTTTTTCTCCACAATGTATAATACAACGTAACGGGAGTGAATACACTAACAAAACCAAATGAAGCTCTGCCAAAAAACCATTATCTATAGGCTACGTTTTATTCTTCAATTAAACCAACCGAAAGCCCTGTCGTCTTTATGAACCGATTGTAAATTACAAAACCCGGCTACAGACCACAAATCGGTTAACAAGCCAATTCGCTGAAGCTGGGATGGCTACGAGGCTGAGCGCAAGCGTCTCACGGCCACTTCCGTGGTGGTATTTAAAGAGACGTCCGAATCGGAAGTTATGAGCCACCCTACGTTGACCCTATACTAGTCGAAGATCCACAGACTTTTAAATAGGTCCATTAGGACATTGATCACCAGCAAGAATAGCAGTAGGTGTAAGGTATTCAATTAGCACCAGTTTCAAACACTGAAATTTGAAAAATGTATTTATTTAGTAACAACATAACATACTTCGGGTTATTGAATTCCACAATACCGGGAGCCTGCTTCGCTTTTCATAGCCGTCCTATATTTGCCAGTCTAATACTAATCTCAGTCCCGCATCCGAACGCAAACCACAACTGGGGTAAGTATGCCTCCATCGTAAGGCAAGCATTGCAGACTCGTCGGTTTACAATACGCGTCCGCTGTTATGTCAATATGAGGATCGTCACTATAGCAGGCCTCAAAGAAAAAACATCCTAAAGGAACCCTACGAGGTACAACGACTTTTCTATTTTGCTTTATAGTATTTCAGGGCTGCACAAGTTGCATGCGACTCTATATACACGAATAGTAACCAGTCACACGCTGCACAGACACTCGCCAGGATCGCGCAGGTCTTTAACTAGCCTTATTATTATTGAGCAGTGATTTTAGTCCGCTCTTATTGGTACCGCGTTCGCCTACAGGGGCAACCGCCTACCTTAACATCGAGCCTCGTCTTGGCATCGGCAAAGGTTTGTCAACAGACGCGAGGCCATGTTACTGCTTTGCGAAAATCGAAATGAAAAGCGACGGTGCCACCACGGCCAGTTGCGTTACTTGATATAGCTACAGCGAGCTGCACTGCCACCACCGATTGGAACCCATAGCGAATATACGAAGCTGGCCGGTTTGATTTGGCTGTTTCACAATCTGCCTTTAGCAGTCGACTCTGCCATGGCGGGGATGCAGCAGATGAGACATAGGCGTCAACGAAATCTGAAGACAACTACAAACATACCAATCAGTGACAGTATGGCTGTGTGTCATGTGTCGTGTACGGGTAAATTTCATTCCATTTTCTACATCCTGCTTTTTGTGTTGTTGATGCCGTTGCGCTGTATAGGCGTTCTCTCGCTGTTGTAGCTGGAAGCTGAAATAATTGCGAGTGCGCTTCGAACCGAGCCGACAATATCGTCCGGTGCCTATAGCAGTGACGCTCAACGTCAACCACAATCGGTGCTTGCTTGACAAAAATAACCTTCAAGGGCCCTGTTTTGTCCGGTCTTTAATACTAGGTGCCGCTTCTTCGGTAACTATTTTTCGCTCTTGCGAATCGCAAAATCATCAACAAGCTTCCAACTTCTAGATGCCAGCAACTACAATGTACAGGCGGTGACGATGCTCTGCAATGGCAATAGTGCCATCTTTCGTTTGGCAGTATCAAAAGCCATCGCTCAGATAGTTCATATTTAGGTAGGCCATAGTCAAAGAGATGTTGCTGGAAAAAAGGATGATCTATCGACGGGGCGTGCACGATGTCACGCTCACACCGCACCATGGCTATTGTTTAAGCCTCTGCGAGGATTTTGGTGATTTTGCTGGTGCTGTTACTACTGCTTCTGTAGCTACAGCTGCCTAGAGCAGTAATCGAACAGCAGCTATATCCTACCTATCGCAGGGTTTACCTGTGCAGCAGCTGGCTATGAAAAGGAATGAATTAAGTGTGCCCGTGTGTAAAGCACACGCCGTGATGACCACGTTATCGTGATAGTGGGCTTAAAGCAGAGTTCAGAGTCCAGGTGTTGGTGCAAAGCCAGCGGCGGCTACTTAAGTTTGCCGAGAGACCTATCTGGCTCAGGTAGTACATTCAGGTGCTACTGATATTGGCATAGGACAAGAGGCACTGACTCTATCATTGACCCTATGCCATGCTGCCTACGGTATTATTAAGTCCAGTTGATTGAAATATGATTAGATAGATTATAGCCACAGACCAAAACACACATCTATATATAAACATATATATATATATATATATATATATAAACAATGACTACTATATGCTATCTTGTAGATAGCGCTCACTTTGTAAGGTAGACGACACAAGGAGCAAATTGAAAGGGCTGACTTTTTAAGCTTTTTTACGCATTTTTAAAATAAACACGGTGACAGATCACATTTTTTAACTGCCTCGTCGTAGCTAAACAGTGGCTATTTAAGATGTCTGCAAGCACTGGTCGAGTTAAAGATAGGGTGGTGAACCACAAACGACACCCTGAAACATACTATGCTACATTTCGGAATCAGAGCTTAGGGCCACTTCAATTTTCTTCACTCACTTGCATTGCCCAGTGAAGACTGTATCGGTTACCATTCGCACAAGATAAGCGGCATTCGTTGTGTACATGTAGCCCGCATCGGCAGAAAAGGCACGAGTATGCAAATCTTCTCTAGCGTAACAATAGTAATAACGATAGTAGTCAAATCTACTACCGATAGCACAGTTGACAAGAATTAGGCCACAACACTGCCCTCACTAAAAGGTGTAATTAATATCGTCATTGGGTGATTTGTTTACTTATTCAATAGCAATAGCAGGAATACGATAACGTCAAGTGAGAACGCATAACTTTTGAGGGTACAGTGACATGCAACCCGATGCGCTAGTGGCTCTATTACATTTGGTGCTAGGTAGCGGACCCACATTTTCGCTGCGTATGCTTCTTTCTGTTCAGTCCACTGGCTTGTTCTACTGAGGGTCATTTGCGTATTGCCTATCCCTGCGTCGTACTTACTGTTACCCATCATGAAGCTATTCTACTTGTAGCATCCTGTGGCTCTACAGCTGCACGCAGATAGAACCATTGCTACCTTTTGCCGTTGCCTCGTTTCGCTGTGTCAACAATCTCGTTTTGGTATCGAGGATCTTCCATCCCTTGCCGGTCACATCCTGCTTATCCCCCCTTCGCCTGCTCGACAAAAGCAATTTTTTCCCATCATCTTCCTGTCTGTCCCCGTTTTTGCCACCACCGAGCACCGACGACAAAGCAGCGGTGGATCGACTACTTGCACAGTGGCCATCGCTGGCCACAGTCGAAGTGGCGAACCGATTTCCAAAGCAGTTTTATTGTAGGCGTGCAGGCTTCCCGTTTCCCCATTCTTTTCCCGTCATATATACGCATACAATATGACTGCTTGTAACAACGATGTGCGCAGGGTAATTCGTTAATCGCGGAGATGCCGGTGAGACACAAACTAATAATGCTCGACGTACGTAGGAAAGCTACGCACCAATCTCTGGTAACTATATTCCGCCAGTTTACCCTTTTTGCGGCCTATTTGTCGCCAACTGAATCCTGCTGATTGTCACTTGCCACTGACCCGAAGTGTGCTTTTCCTGGACTTTAAGAAACTCCACAGTCACACATAAGCACGCGAATAATGGCACAAGCATTTACGGGAACGACTGCGATTTTAAAGTAGCCTTCTCCAGCGGCGAATTGTTCTGTGGCAATGGACGTGATCAAAAACAAAAGCACTAAGAGAAGAAGCACGAAAATGCTACATTAATGTGATCTCTGTACCTCCATAAAATCAAAAAATAATTTTAGGTATAATACAAGGGTTAGCTTTTGCTGTTAGTTAAATTTCCATTGCAGAACAATAATGTTTATAGGCATATGGATCGGCCTATTTGGTTTGAAATCGCTACCGCTGAATTCCTAGGTTTTGTAAGAGTACATAAAGCTAAAAATTTATCATTTTGCAGTTCAGTGTTTTCAGTCAACTATTAAAGCAAGGTCTTGGATTGCTTCTGACCTAAAAGCTAAAGATGAGGCTATCAAAGTGCCAGTTCAAGGCCAGTCCGACCGCCATACGGGGAATCAACACAAGCTCGTACAGGTCTGTCTACAGCTCATGGCTGTTCATAAGGTACTAAAACAAATGGCTCTTTGGCGTAAGTATTCCTCAGTTTGAGTAGACTGCTTGTCTGTGCGGATATGTAAACCTGCATATGAATGTGCACCGTGAACACCGAGTTACCCAACGCCCTTCAATATCACGATCAGCCTAAAGTGTGACAAGTGAAAACCTACTAAAGACCAACGCAGATTCTTCCTATCGTTTCATAACGTTAGCCTTCACGCAGAGCAGCGAAGAGGGTAGGAGGGATATCTCCTAAATAATATAAGTAAAACAGGTACGTATACCAAGCATCGTTGCACTCTGATACTATCTGTGTAATGATCTATCTAATGGTTACTCTAGCAGTTTAGAGAATGATAAAATGGTTGAGTCGCTATTGGGGAACGTTGTTCGGAAAGTGTATCTATCTTTCTACAGTGTTTGGTCTTAGTCGCTGAGGGCTGTTGGATTCGACTCCTGTTCGTGTTTATTATATGAACGACGCGGCAGGACTGCGGCATCTCTGAGTTGTGCAAATAGACAAGGGAATTAATACTAAAGCCTGGTCGGGTCTTACGACGGAAATTTCATTAGCCTTGCTCATATAATGATGCGTGAAAAAGCGTAGCGGGATATATTCCTTCTTACGTAGACTTAAATGAGACATAGAATAATAACGAATCATCCTTTATCACAATCCCTTGCATTTTTAATCGTTTACTACTTATAATGTTCGCTTACCATTCCGTCATCGCGAACTATCTTAATTATTTCAAGTAGAAGTCTTTCCATCCGATCTGTCATATCATAGACTCATTTCCACTGCAGATTAACGCAACTTCGATGAATACTTTGGAACTGGTAGTGGTTAAGAAGCTGAATGAAGTGCAAATCTTCGCTCCCGTTAAGACAAATGCTTCGTCTGCCTTTTCCGCTGCATCGGCTAAGCCGGTTATATTGGCCGGTTGCCGATTGTCACGAGTCCGCCCATCGCCCGCATTGCGTTGAATATCTGACAATTACAGGCCACTTTTATTCTATTCTACTTTTGTTGTCAGCCTATCATGTGTTTTAGCAGAACGGCCGATGCTCTCGTCTTGCAGGAGGTACGTGAGCGTACATCGCAAGCCGAGGCCATCGAGCTAGAGTCTATAAAGGTCTGTGGTATATGCATGAACGGTCCACCGCCCTGTCGAGACTATCTGTATGTATAGATTAGATTGTGCTTCCTCGTCAAGACCAAGTCGATGCACTCATCATTGATAGAGAGCCGTAGAAGATCAAATAGATATCAAACCGACTAAAGACAACAAGTGCCTTCAAACAAGACATATTTTCATCGGTGGCAAAGGGTGAGTCAGAAGTAAGTCAGTTATTCCTAAGACAACAGTCACCGGCCAGCATTATAAGAGGCCATACAGCCAGGCCACAGCCATGGGCCAAGGTATCAAGTGCTTCGACAATTAGCTTCGTATTCTTCCACTTGATTCACCCGTTGTTTTTTTCCCAGTGTGTTGACTTGCTAATATGGACACAGCTGGTGCCAGCGGCGTAGGTCCTGGCAGTCAAGGCAGATACAATAACAACAGAACACAAGATGGCCGAAGTAACAGCAGCTAGTGGCACTCGTAACTTATGAGCTTAAGCTTCGGTCGCATTGAGCGTTATGAAGAAAAAGACGACAACAACTAAATAAATGGATAGAATCACGGACTAATAGAAGTTCGTAATAAGCAGATAAGCAACAATTAAAACTTGAAATATGACAGTTGAAGGGTAGGCTCCTGCCCTTCAATATGAACGATTAATGTGAATCCATTTCCTTTGAAATTTAATTGAACTGTTCTGGTCACCGTCAGAACCCGCGTTGTTCTGCGGTTTTCAGTAAAGTCTGCTCAAAAAGAAAGTCGGGACAGGCGTAGGCCAAACATGTAAGCGAAACGAGTGTTCTTCAGCGGCCATGTTAACCCACAAGGTAACGATAACGATACTGATCGGACCAGCGTCTCGAAATTTCATTTTTCCGACTCTCATCGTAATCAGTATTTACTCGTCGCCGGGGAAATCGTATGACGTAGCTGCTCACTGCAGCTAAAGGCATAAAGTGTTAATTGAGCCGTCATTTCTCCCTACCTCTTCTGTGGTTCCAATCCCACAATCAGTTACTGCTACTACCACGAGACAAAGGTAAGTCACTGGAAGGTCTGCGCAACCGTTTTGCGTTTTAAAGATCAAATACGGCTTCGGCATTCACTCGTGCATAAGATAAAGTTGTCACTGTTGTCCACGTTATATCCACTGGTGTGCGCCGTTTTAAGCCTTTCTGCACGAATTGACCTTGCGCTCCAATATACAGGCTAAGGGCTATGGGTAGCAGTGTGTAAAATACTATAAAATACCGTGGCTTAGACC
The DNA here is from genome assembly GCF_002443255.2 of Varroa destructor. NCBI lineage: Eukaryota > Metazoa > Arthropoda > Arachnida > Mesostigmata > Varroidae > Varroa > Varroa destructor. Next base: position 28,880,075 of record NW_019211458.1, on the reverse strand, counting down.
ACAGACCGCACAAATAATGATAGCACTTCGGCACATTATGGCAGTGTTAATTAGCGATAAGAAGATAGAGAATGAGTCGAAAAAAGAAATTTTGAAAAGGAGGGTACAACCACAGGCTGAAGGGTGTGATACACCTCGAACAAGCAAGGAATGTTGGAAACCAAAGGGGAGCGCGATTTGTAGCAACAAAGATATCATTTGCAACATATTTAAAATTGCTATCTAATCTAAGATATGGGTCATGTTCCCCCTGTTTGTTCGCGCGTTTATCAGCTTTTTGTCACTTTTTTGTCAGCTTTTAATTGGCATTTAGATTAGAAACTAAAAATAGCACTTGAGTCATAACATGAAAGGAGGTGTTTTTAAAGACGGTTCGACGAAGAACTGTCTGCCGAATGAGACCAACCTCCGCTGGACCTCTGGGAAAATCTAACTCTTAGCGTTCTGATATTGAAACAATGGCCCCAGACCATTTCGACAATCTATTCATCTTCATCGACTTGAGCCCTTTGTCCTGACTCAAGTGACAATTTTGCTGGATGGCAAAGCAGGCCGTAAAACATAGAACTGCTGCGGTCGTCCTTCGGCAGTTGCCCTTCAAACAACGGCAGTAAGAAGGAGAGGCGGGAGTCCTATAGCTAAACATTTCTACAACATTTTCGGCCAGCCAACGGCGAAGACAAGGAGGATGGCGTCCTTCTTCATTAACTCGATAATATGTGGCGGTATTACACTTATCATGTAGGTGATTGACTCAGGCCTGTAGAATTGGTAAACGTCTCGAACTTTAATACCCTTATATTGCAAAATAATAATAAGCAGAATATATAACAATGTGGAGATCTTGAATCGGTGATATTTTAAATAAAAAAATCGATTTTTAATGAATTTCTTGTCGAGTTCTATTTGCCCACGTCATTTAGTTAACTGAAAAAACTTTAGAATAAAGGAAAAACGACAGAAGCTAGAGCAATGATTGCGTTTGGAAGGAAATGTTACATATACATATTCAAATGGTTCCCAGTCAGTCTGGGATATATATTTTGGAATAATGCTGGAATATTAGCAATCAACAATAGCAACGATAAAGATATTATAGAGTAACATGCATTATTGAAAAAAAAAGTGTACGTTGTTGCTTTCCCAATACCGCTAGATGCCATAAACGCCGTAATAAATAGAAGACGGACTGCGGCAATTCTGAATCGACTGCTCTGAGATGTTTGCTTCCGTCCTGCAAACCTTCAGTTGACTCTAGCTTCCGAAGAAGGCTCACAGTCTTCGTGTCCACGCTCCGTACAGGCCGCAGTCTTTATCGGTGGACTCCAATCGATCTCCTATAATCGGTCATTACTGAGCATCATTCCTACAACGACATTACTGTTCGACCACGGCAGGTAGTAACTAGTTCGCTTCTATATATATATTATACCGCTTTTGTGTCATTTTTTCTCGTTCTTCGCATTCCGTCCTTCCAGCCGCAATTCTTTGGACTCTAACAAAGCAGCCCACGGCTTCAACTGTAGCAGCTGCTGGACGGGCGAGCAAGTAATTAGCAAACATATAGCGGACAAGGCAAACAAATTCCACTCCGATGATGTAGGCAAATAGGCTGCAGCCCCCAGGGCATGACTAATAGTATTTGAGGAAAGAAAGCCCAGTGAAAAGAAGGTGGAATTGATCGAGGTAATATCCTATCCAGCGGCCGAATCGATCCTCTTATTACCAGTGAACTGCTAAGGTGTGACCGCTGTTTTTCCAGAGATGCTTCTTAACCGGCTAATACCGATATTGCCACTAGAACTACGTAAACTAGTCGCTAATACCACACGGTGCGACTTATTTGTACCGAGTGTCTTCTAATGAAGTTATCATCTCCTTCAGCCGAACGCTCATCATGTCCGTCAGCAACGCTGACAGTGCTCATGGCAGGCTGCTATTCTTTCTTTTACACGTAACAAATCTTCCCAGCTAGCTAGACGCATGTTAAAGACGTTTCTGGCAACTTGCTGCTTTATCTGCTCTGACGCGAATCCGTAGATATTTCGGTCGAATGCTAGAAAGCCGATAGTCGTCCTAGCTAGGCAATCAAATCATATCAAGTCACTTGTCTGTAAGCCGAACTGGGGTAAGAAGATGAAAATCCAGGTACAGGCAGAAATAAAAAAAGCCTACAATAAGATAACTTCGAATACCCTATGTATCATACTTATGTAATAAATACAACAAGTCCCAACGAACGTATCGATCACATTCTATATTCGATCAAAAATTAGTTATAAACTATTATGTTTGGCACATCGTGTATAGATATACATGTCGTCGTCATGAATTATCACACATTTATCAATGACTTGTACATTTTTAGGTGCCGGCTGCGTCCGGAAGGTCTAACGCTTAAACAAATGCAAAGCTAACGATTGCTCAGAGTTTGCCTTTCCACGAGAGCAGCAAGGAGAGCAAGAAGTATTTCCAAAGAAATCGTTTTTTGCCGACAAACGTTAACAGATCTTACACGCTACGATATAGCGACATCGAAGTACGTCAGCGTTCCGGCTAAGGCTCTCTATGACAGAAAGCGGCGTCTAAATATGGCCAGATCGCACGAGTCCCTTGTGGACTGTGCCAAAATCAATTACATAGACCACATCTCAATAGTATCGTGCTGGCAAGATAAGCCCAATCCTTCCCATAGGCTTTACGAACATCCACACAGTCGTTGGGCCAGTTGGAGGATACGGTGCAGGGCACGCTTAAAAGTCTATATATCGTGACATATCTATATATGTATGTGGGTAGAAGTTATTGCCGGCTGTTTGCTGCTGGTCTGTGAGCTGCATTTGTTACTTGAAAGAATAGAGAAAAATAGTGAAGTGCATGAGAGGAAGCGCCTACGACGAACGGCTCCCACGAACCCCTACAACGGCTCCAACGCTGAACGAGAACGACAGCCAGCATAAATGTCGACGGTACGCTAAGATGTAATGTTACAGTTTTATACATTTTCAAATATGCATATAAATATCTCTTAAATTTCAGAGGATTTTCCCTCTAGTTTCTCAGTGAGTGCACCAGTTTACAATCTTCATTTTTCAATGGGAACTTTAGTACGAATATGATAACATTACGTAAATCGATTATACATTCGGTAGAAATAGAGTCTCAGAGTGGTTTTTCGGCGCTCACTCAGTGCGAGTGCTTCATTTGGGTGGATTTACATTATTATACGAAGGAACGGAGAAACACTAAGACCATTCTCCTGGAAGGAGATGCTATCTTTTTTTATCGACAGGTGTAAGCCTAGTGAATAAAATATGCGAAAATATATATATATATATGGGAATAATGGCATTCAAAGTGACCGCCTTTCGTAGCTGTTCGTCTGAAGTTTTACCCAAATGTTTACAGAAACTGCGCGTGCATCTCAATGCGACAAAGGTAGCATTTCAGTCGTATATCGTGTAATGTAAGCAGTCCAGCTCCATTACGGGATCCAGGTGAGTACCGTTTCGTACAGCAGTTCCATTTGCTATATTCGGGTTAGGTCCTAGCTGCCTTAGCTTTGGCATCCTGGAATGAACTCAGCTGTTCTAAACCACCAAAGGTAAAAGTACATAGCTGAACTGGAGATTTCGAAGGGCTTGTGAAGTATCGAATCACACTATTTTTTTTTTCATTGTATTACTTCGTTGGTTGGGCCATAGCACGACTTCAAGAAAAAAAGCTGGCATAACAAAAAAAAAAGAACTAACATCGAATCGTCGAACGTTTGTTGTCCTAAGAGTTTATGGGATAGATGTCACCGTTTCTATTGGCCAAACCGGCTCCAAACAAAGGGCTGCAGCTGTCATGGGAACAGGAGCCCTCAGGTCAAAGGCTGAGAAAGTGGTGGATGGACTGAGGGTGACCTAGCAAATCAAGCCTTAAAAGAACAAAAGCAACAAGTGAGTACATTCATGATGAAATGGAGGCATTGTGCTTTTATGCACAGCCTAATTTTAATAAAGAGAATCTCCGAATATGCTTCATGTTATTGTCTACTCTGATGCTACCCTTACCGAGTGGACATGTCAAGCGTTGTTTTTAGAATTTTACAGTCAAGCGACTTAGAAGCGTTAGTAGTACAATACAGATACTCTGGCATTAATAATCTTAGCATTTGTGGTACAATGCTTACCGCAAAAAGGCGGTCCCATTCCCGGCTTTGCATTGGCTTCGTATCATGTTAGGAAGACCTGTTTCTAGGACCAGCGCATTACCTGATATTTTTTAAACTCTAGTCTCATAGAAAGACCACCGCCGGCACTTTAACCAGATTATCGCCGTCTCCATATGTTCGTCCATCGTTCTTTTTTTAATAAAGGCCGTCCACTGTCGGAATACCGATGCTTCCGGCGCATCCTGAGCCGATTCAAAACATTAAAAACTACATCCATTCCATCTGTGATTATCGAAAGGAAGCAAATCATTTTGCACTTCGTCTTCATCTTCGTTATGGCTCAGTCGCAATTGTGATTTGTATGTTTTCATGAAAGCTCGATTTCGGCAAGCAGCATTTTCCTCGCTTCTTCCCCCAGCTGATCCATGCAAACGGCCTTGAATATTTCTGTCTCTATCGCTATGCCTTTGCGCGATTTCTCCCTGAATGAAGGTGAGAAACTCTGGCGCTAGCACCCTCCAAAAGCCGACCACGTGAAGCAAAGGTGTATCGTGTGTTATAGGGGTCTCCGTTCCAATGGTTTCTCATCTTCTTATCCTTCCATTCTCTCTGGCCTTGCACCTTCTCATACTCACGCCTGATCATGCCTCCCCCGCCCCTCACGCCTTCCATATTTTATGGCCGCCTACCTATGTCACAACCTCCCATTCAAGTCGTTCTGCAAAGGCGGTCCGGGCGTTTAAGAGACATTCCGACTTATTTTTTCTTTCCTGCTACAACACCTGCCGCAGGCTGCCGTAACCGTGTCACTGCAGCGGCGACTTCCTCATATCGACGGAGGAATGACATGATAAGAGCAAATCCCGGACCGACGCATCTTATCGCCTTTAGTTCCTTTGACTCAGTTCTTCCACTTCTAGTGACGGTGTAGTCGATGATGGACCATGACGCTGGGAGTGGAAGTGCGCTAGCATTTCAACTGCCTGCTCGCTCGTGTCTCGTATCTATGTATCCAGATAAACTGCAGAACCGAACCGGTTTTTACTTAGCAAGCTTCGAAACTATTCGAAATATAGCCAAAACCTTCGACGTTGGGTTCGAACGGCTCGTCTGACCTATCTATCCCTTGCGTCTTCTTGTTAATTGCCCCCTTTAATGGCTCTATCTTTTTCTGACCTTTTTGCCTTTACACTAAGTTCCATTATCGTAATCGAGAGAAACTACTGGAAAAGGAGATTTTATCGACCTTCATGAACCAGAAGGTTTGACAAGACTTACTGGTGTTTAGCGTCGTATCGTATATTCGAACACCATAGGGAGAGACAGCAGTACAATACCGTGACGCTACTCACCATCGAGGGACTTGCTTCATTTTGTTGAGCTCTTTAGGGTGATGCGACGGCTAGCGGTGCGATCGCTCGTTTGTGGAATGAAAAAAAACAGCATGAAGACATGGGAAAGGCCGCACCAGATGCGTAAAGACTTTGGTTCTTTCGCCTTCGGACTCGTTCACCGACTGTTTGGAAACAAGCCGCAATAAGCGCGCAAAGCGAGCGTGTTCTCATAATTAATTCATCTCCATCAATAACAGCCAAACGCAGCTACTCAGGCGTATCGCCTTGGAGAATAATGCCATCAACGAGCTCACGATAGCATTAGCCATTCCGACACCCCAAACAGACAACAACAACAACAATAACTGCACACAAGTTCACTGAAATCGACGCCCCTGAGCTGTAGCTTCAGACGGTCACAGCGTCTAACGGACGACGGGACCTTGGGAGAAGACGGGAAAGAATAAGGCGATGCCAAAGTGATACCCTCGGGTAATGGCAGAAGCAGGGAGGTGGTGACAGCGACAGCCAGGGGCAAAGTCGTTACTTCTTGACTGCAAGCAAGCGAAAGCGAAAGAAGCAATAGGCTTCTGAACGACCAAGAGCTTCCCCTGATCAAAATTTCGGTCTTACTTTTGCTTCGAATTTAAAAACGCATATCACAAAGTTAAGTAGCAAAAAAGGGAATTCGATGCGTACATTTTTGGAGAGTGCAAAAGCAAGAAACACCAGCACATGTATGTGCGCACGTTTCAACACTGATATTACGTATGTTGATCTGGAGATTTTTTGCTAGCGGACCATGACATTTTCCTATGACAACTAGATTCGTTTATAGATAACCTTGGTCTAAGAACCCTAATAGACAGGCCTGAAGAGAAGTATCCAAATATTACGGAAATTGTGGGTTACGTCTTAACTAAAGTCATATCGTAGCTGCGGTCAATACGTGGGCACGATTTGACAGCGTCAAAACTAAGTCCTAAATAAGCTTCAGGAGAAGCTCCCTTGATATTATGCACCAACGTGTTCCGTCAGCCTGTGTTTTGAACACACATTCATCATTAATGTTTGTGAAGCGATCTACTAGGACTCCTGTAACTCAGAAGCGAATAAATCTATATAATTCTATCCTTAACCGATTCCCATGAAATCTGTTTGTCCGATGGCAACCGCTTCCTGCTCCCTCAAGTTCAGTGTTTTAGGACCGATGAAATGCTTTTCGAATTGTTTTAGTCCAAAAAGCCAGAAACGCCTTGTTTTTATCCAATAACTGAACGTCGACGTACAGATGGCTGTAGTACACTTCTAATTTGCGTCAAGTTCAAGTTGGGCCTCTTTTGTGTAATCTATTTTAAACCTCAGTTGAATAGAACCGATTCTTTTTTTTCGGTCAATTCCATTATAAGGTTTTTATACGGCAACCCATCACTGGGCATTAATCGAAAAATATTAATTTCCTGTACCTCTTGGTTCTAGAAGCAGAGTGCTTCAGTAGGAAGACCGAACTGGTAGAACGCATTTTAACTTCGATCCAAGTTGCTCTATTCAAAACGTTTTGATTTGGGAAAGGCTAACGACTGGAGATCTGCCTCGAACGCAGACGATTTACCCCACATTTCTCAAGCTTTAGGCCATTGTTTACAATGTCCTCTAACAAGAATAGAACATCATAGATTTATTTGCTTAATTAAGAAAATCTGAAAAATCAAATAAATGAAAAAAGAATCCTTAATAAAGTTTCTACTATTTCCTTACGGGTCCTTTTTTGTCGTACTCTGTCTCTAAAAGCGAAAACAGAAACAATGTTTACATGCATACACCTCTCGCGCTATCAGCAGTTTACCAAGCTATTGCATCTTCAGCGGCATTAAGCGGAATATACATGGCTTTTATTTACAGCAATCATCTGCTGTAACCATGTGACTCGGACTTCCTTTTCAGGAAGTCGATCGAACTGCGTTGAAACAGCTTAAGCCAGGTCAACCTCTGCTTTCTCCGTCTACGCCTCGATCAATCTGTGCAATTTTGTACTATCCTATACTCAAGTAAGCTGCTGAGCAAGATTCGATCCCTTCTTACTCAATTTGGCTTTGTTTGGTTGGAATTTACAGAGATGAAAGAAACCCTTTCTCTTATTCATTCGTTCTTCTTTTCACCTTTTGTACTGTATTCACATTGAGACAGCTACCTCCACATTCAAATACAACATACGTATATGTGAAATTTAGTTTATCCGCGTACAAATGAAGGCAAACTGCTACCCTCGTTGCTGCACACCGACCACTCGACATATATAGAGCTCTTTGCATAGCCGACACGGGAAGCGACGCAACTCATCAGAGTATCTGGCGTCAACAGAGGGATGCACCATTAGAACAGGGTGTAAGCAATACGATGTGTAGAGAGGGAAGGAGGGGCTCTTTTCCAACGACAATAATGGCAGGCTCGTTGAGTGTCGTTTGGGTTTCAACTTGGAACTGAAGTATAACACCAGTCACTGGTCATGATTCACATGCAAATGTAAAGCTGCGTTCCGGTATTCGAAAATCTGACCTGCTCAGATCTGGCCTATTGGAACAGATAAGATAAGCAGCTGACATAAGACGATAGCGCCGTGAAAGAACAAGGGGCAAAAATCCACATTAGACTGAATGATATGCCATTGTTTCTTTCGGCGCGCAAATGGTACGTAGGTGCTCGAAATTCAAAAGTACAGCTAATTTGCGCATTTTTATATTACACACTATATTCTAAATTTCTTTACTTACAGCGGGGGTAATCAATTATCTGGTCCGAACAATGTGACGGGGTTCAGATCTGCCACTGACCCACTTTTTGTGTTCATGGACCTTAAGTATTATGCTGCTGTTTAAGTTAGCTTCTGCAATTTTTATTGTCCGCCCTTCTTACCTTCTGTCTCTAATAAATTAGCTTGACAACCTAGAGCAGTAGCACATCTCGTTCGAAACGAAGTTAGCGTAACCAATAAATCACGTGACGAAGTCGTGAACTAAAGCTTGCCCTTATGTGATGTTAACACAGAGCAGTGTCTTCAACACGATTAAGTACGTTTACCCGAGGGCTTCCGCGCATTGTTTGTACACACGGCCTACATGCATTTGGTTATTTATGCCGTCAGAATAAATATAGTTTGGTTTCCCACAAAGTAAGCAGGAATTATACGCTTAAGTTGACGTGTGTCCGCAACTATGAAACAAGCAACGAATTACAGAGATTCAACTGTTGTTAAATTGCCCGCCCACGTATGTTTGCGTTATATAAAGCAGCGTAACACGAAAAGTTGAATTATTAGTTAGGAACGTAGCAGTAATTGTTGTTGTCGGTGGCGACGGTGTTGCCATCACTGTTATCCGCATATCACGCAATTCATTCGATGTTACTTTTCCCATAGGTAAATATGTATATGACAAGATTTACTAGCCCCTGTGCGTTTGTGGACCGATTAAGACAAGTAACATTGGTCTCGCATCAACGGAGTAAACACTGAGAGCTCTTGAAGTCAGGCACGATTCACTGGATCAATCATTATTATCAGAAGAGTCATCGTCAATCAGATCATCACTGTTGCGTTACCGGTCTCTTAGTTGCGGTGCTCGCTTTCAGTGGGACAACCATGGGGCCAATGGTCATTTGCTGCCATCGTTTTTGTCGTTGAGAGGTGCCTACATCGTCGCGTCGAGCGCTGGCAACAAGATCTAGACGACAAGTCCAACAAAAGATCACATAGAGAACACGCTTCCGTATCAGACAGACATGACGTCTGCGTCGCATTAAATAAACCTGTTTGAGATGAGTGAAGGCACTACCTAATCAGTGAATGGCATACGTAAGCATGTTCCTAGGTCATGTGCTGTAACGAAATTGAAATGGGCAAAAAAGAATAATCAAAAAACTAAGAAAACATGCCGTAACACGAAAGCGTATTATTAGTTGCTCTATTTTGGGTGGTTCGAGCAATCGAATTAAATTCAAGTCACCCTTGGTAACGGAGATAGCACGACAAATCTTCTATGCTCGTTTCATTATACGTTAATGTGAGCGTTTATTGATATAACTCCGTTTGGTAAATTAATGTAACAAATACATAACGAAACAAAAAAGAAGAAAAAACCCATTGTGATGGATAATATGTACCACAGATAATGAATAAATATCGTGTGGCTTACTATGTGTGTATACTTACTCAAGAATTGTTCATGTTTTTGGCCCGTTTTCCGGTTGCAACATATTACAATCATATTCACACACACACACACGGATTTTGATGGCGTTGCGTGAAAGATGGCGTGGGGCCCAGGGTGGTCTGAAATCGAAAACAGAAACAGAGGAACAGAAATAGATTCATTACCGTAATAACAGAGTATCTACACGCAAAAACGAGACTTTTTCTTTATTTTCTTCTGTTTCTTTTTCCATAGTTAATAACAGCGTAAAGATAGCAGGAGCCGTATCTAGCACATGCTGTTTCAGTCAAGAAACTTCCAATGCTACTACATATGGTAATCTCTCTGGCCGAACTAAATCCTGATTAGTTAGCGAGGTCCCTAATTACCGTGGACACATGAGCGTCTCTACAGGACATTATCGTCAATACATCGAAGCCCCATTTCGGTAACATTCAATGAGAAATATGGGATCAGAGGTGTTCTCATCATCAAGTTCTCATCCGATCCAACACGTTTTCTTGACGACAGATCTTACTTATTGCTCACCATTACCGAAACGTCAGCATTCTGTGTCGAGAATTCGATCTACGATCGTACGCCCTCGCAGTTTGCCGGCTTGTCCTCTTTTTGATTCGCTGCACCATCAGACAGACGTCCATTTCCACTTACATATGGACTATCATATCATGATACTTCTCTCCAACTCCTTCTTCACGTTTTCTATTTCACCGCTAACGTACTCGGATGTTCACTCCGATTATAACTGTCTTCGATCGATACGTATGAAAACCTCGTGTGACTGTTCTGTGAAACATGTTTTTTATTGTCTATTTATGGTTGATCCCGACATTCAGCGGTGATGGTTGTAAGCCGAATCTTTAGCAGCAGACAGTCGGAATAGGGAGGAAAATGTGTTTCAAACATCGCCTAGGAGACGTCAGTCAAAAGCGGACATTCGAATAGTCAAAAAGGAAGCTCTTGTCACTTATCTGTGCGCATTCAGCTCGCGTCGTACCGGGGTGAGCCGGTTATTAAAGAGACTTGTGTAAAAAAAAATTGACTAAATCAAGATGTATGGCGCGACGTTCCTTACCTACGGACCTTAACAACAACAGTCTAGAAATAAGACTGTACAATGATCATAAGTAAACGCACGTACATTGCAGTACCTGAACACAGTATGCACAGCGACAGAGCGCTGATGCTAATTCGTTACGTTTTCATGAAAGTACAGGATAAAGCATATTTCACTTGCGAACTGGCAGTAGCCATCCAGAACGCTATCCAGCAATGCCCAGAAAGGTCAAGCAGGTCCGTTCACGATCTATATACTCTCAACCTACTTACGATCACCAAAGTCTGCCAGACGAATCATTGTTTAGGTGAGACCAAAGAGAGCACATCCAGTGCAACCATGGCTTTGGAGATGCCATAACGATTAAAATGGGTGGACGAATACTTGAAAAAATAGTTCATTGCTTGTTAGTCCGTTCGTTATGCATGCTGGGCACGTAAATAGACGCCACGCACGACAATGGAATCAGGTAGACATGTAGACGAGTGCGCTGAACAGAGAAAGAAGTCCATAGTCGAGTCGCAGGAGGAGAAACAGATGGCGTCGGAAGCTGTACGTTACGCCAGGTGACTGTCCTCTATTCGATTTCTAATCTTACGAAGGCCGTTACAAATGTGAGCCGTTAACTTTTAAACAACAATACGGCCGTCCCCCGGTTTTACGCCGCGGCTCAAACCGTCAACAACAGATTCAGTTCTTCGCAGCACTCTGCATGTTATTGCTAACATTTGTATGCGTTGTCCAACGCATGGATCGTACCGGGACAATCATGGCTCGGAGCCTGAGCAATTTCTTATTGTAGCCTGCTGTTGGACTATCTTGGTCACCATATTTCGACACTACTAAAACTATCTATGTTACGCAACGTGCGCGGTGTCTGTTCAGATAAATATCGCTCTTGTCTAGTATGTTGAAGGTACGTTTTTATTTAGTCAGAGTAAATGTACGAGGACAATGACAAGTGAATTCTAATCGTCGTACGGTGGTGGGTTAAAAAGTTCATAATTACCTAATTATTACTGTGTGATGTGTACATACATAATCTATCGAATATAAATAAATTAGGCCAGGCTGTACGTTGACGTTTTTTTTCTGGAAGTTATAGCTTTACTCAGCAAATTAAATTACGTTGTGAAAGATCTAATCAAAATTGTAAGCATACAATGCCTTGGCAACTTTTCACTGATTTAGGCTCCTTCAAGGCGCAAGAACAAAACTGGCTTGGTAGTATATGTATTTAACAATGAAAGTAAAATGAAAAGTTTTAATAACATCGTTTAGAGTTATACGATAAGACTAAACTTGAAAACATCGGTGTTCAACAATGATAATTCATAAAGTCCACTTAGTTACTAACTAACTGACCGAAAGATATTTACACTACCGTTTCATAGTTCCATTGATATAACTGAAGCGTCGTACCGTATGCATGAAGCCAGATACGGTTGACTTCTTCATTCCTGTCTAGCTTATGTAGTTATCTGATTCAGGTTTTGTGACGGCCTACAGAATTGACCTTATCAATATTATTCTGGGGGGTTTTTGCTTTTTAAGTTCTTTTAGAACGACGAAGTTACCTTTTAGTTAACGAAGGGGGACTTGGGCATGTATCGATACAGTAAGCAAGCGCCGTATCGTATTCTGAGACGTTTTTCCACTATCCTACATACAAAGTACTTCAATCAAATAGTCAAAGGGGGTAGTCGGGTGTCCGCTGTGGTTTTTCCTCGTAGCCTCTTCACTAATCAGTTCCTAAATTGTGCGAACATGAATTTGGTATTAAGATAGCATAAATCCACAGTGAGTCTCCTGTGAGTTAGTTTCAAACCAGAACGACATCATTATTTTACATATGGCTTTATACACGTTGTGATGAAATTATTATATAGTAAAATTGCTACCGAAGAGGAGAATTACTGGTATCAGGGTCTTCACGCTGTGTGGTGTGACAGAAATGTTCTGATCCAAGCTAGTTCAACCCGGGTGGGCCGAAACAAGCCATTACTACCCGAGCAATTCGGCTTTGATAATATTACAGAGAAGCCAGCGCTATTTCTTCCGCTGCTATTATATCGTTTGGTCGAAAGGAGCTTTTTCAACCACAAAGCAATTTGTGGAACGTGGAACGCATATTTCGAAACTGGGGCTCTTACGGTGAGGTATTGCAGAACTTTGCAATGTAGGTAAAGACAAGCTGCAGTTTTTCTCGATAGCAGATGGAAAAAGTTTTGGGGAAAAGGGATAGTTTGCGCAGGACCGGAGTTTTCCTAAAATGCTACATATCAGCTGCATACCCAATTAGCATATCTTAAAGAACATCATTTGCCCGTCATTAAAATTAGCAGCTTGAAAACCTCGTGCTCTGTGACACTCTCAGGCTAGCCTTGAAGGTGGCTGAATATCTAATGATTGAAGGAAACGTTAAAAAGTTGACGGGACAATAGCGTTCTTTCTGATGCAGATTTGAGTTTCGACATACACTATATATTTGTACAGTTAAACGTTTCAGAGTTTAAGCTATTGTAGTGCAGTGTGTTTTAACAGTTCATTGCAGGCACCGTTCTTCCTTATTGCCGCTGCTGCTGCGTCCCTGAAGAGACGTCTGCAGATGTAACAGTGATAAAGCAATGAGAAGAAAGCAAGACAATGTAATCGAAGAGCGAAGAAAACCGTCCTGATATTTTCGCACCGTATCAGTCAGAGACAACAAGCTTATGACATTTCGAGTGTAGATTGATTATTATTTGCTTCATATCCAGCATATTAGAGCATGTTATTTAATTCATACTACACGTTTCAAGCATCCGCAGGATTTCCCGCTATAGAGACGACAACATATAATACTCGACTGCTATCCTCCGAAAACTTTCTTGAGAGACACACGTAGATACGTAAACACGTACGTCTGTATAACAGTTTCAACTTGCACATCTACAAGAACCTATACTCGTATAAGAACCTATATTTCGTTGACGCTTTGTCTAAAAGTAATTGCTCTTAGGCAGCAACAGCGAAAATTATACGACGGACTATGTCTGCGAGAGTATTGGCAAATTACAAGACAAACAAAGAAACTTCACGTTCGACCGAATCGTATTGAAAGCAGATTGACGAGACGTAAACTTTGACATGGACCAGAAGATCCGTGGAGTGGAGAAATAAATAATGCTAAAGCAAAAATTCCTTGGATGCCGATTATAGCGCAAGTATCATAACCGGTTGTTTCTCATTGCGATGAAACGTTTAAGCATGCTTTAAAAAAAGAAAAGAGCGTAATACTTTCTTGATGCGGAATTATCCGCAATGCCTTGGGTTATCTTGAGGTGTGTAAACCGAACGTTACTCTACGCTTCGCCCCAGAATAGAAGAGGAAAAAGAGACAAAAAGAAACTCAGCATGATACCGTGACAGCATTATCTATCAGAGCATTGTCATTACATACGAAATCGTGCACCATTTCATCGCTGTCAACCTGCTGCGATTCGTTGGCTCCGGTAAGGGCCTGCGATCTGTCTTTTTCATATGTACACGCAGACCAGCGGTCTCTCAACTCTATTTTATATAAATTCGTCTATGGCTATGCCTCAGCTGTAGTGATCGTTATCGTCCACTTTCTGGATACTTCCAGAAACAACATGTATGGCAATAAAACACAATATTAGGCAATTCGCGGAAAAATCTTTTGCAGACAACTACTTCAGTAGGTCTTCGTAGGTGACGACAATCGCCTTTAGCAGTGCCCTTCACTTCGAGTTTCGATCGACCAGCGCCATTCGGACTTCTGGTACAAACAACGCATTACATTTTGCGAGCCAACGTACCGGGAGCGAATCCCGAAACGACACGAAATATATGGTTGGTAGAGCATGGTAGAAAAGGGCTCGCGTATCACCTCCAGCTAAGACTATGCCCTTAATCACAACTCAGCCAAGGGGTATCCATTAGCCCCGCCTCCTAGAATCAGCATTTATACAGTGCGTTGACAAATAGAGCATGCTATAGCAGTGTTTATTCGCCTGGAGTTCAGATGCAAGTTATGTGTGCTGAGCTTATTCTTGAGACACTTGTTTTACATTTATGAGTTTGGTAACTTAATCAGACTTATCATTTTCCATTATTGTTCGACGGAGACAAAAGGAAAAAATATTGTTTCATTGGGTAGCTGAGATGATTGGTTAATTGTTTTTAGCCCTTTGATACCCCCACGTACTCACGTTATTACTATATATTGACCGAGCTGCTAGGATAAACGAATTGGTCACAAGAGCGTGGCACACAAAAGTCAAAGAAGCAGGGGTCTAAGTCATCGCTTCCCGTTTGTTTCACCAGGTGAATCACCCATTAGTCACTGAAGGTCGGCTACAGTGGTAGGCGCCAGCGGTTGGGCGGAAGCAGAATTTGCCGGTACTCGGTGTAGGTCCTCCAGGCCTATACCAGAGCCGACTGAGAACTGAACCGACCTAACCACCTGTGCCAGTCCCTAGCCTCTGTCAAACTTTCCTTTTAATCGCACATTGGGCCAGTAGCGTTCCTATAACTCGCGCTGGCTAGCCATCCGATCAATTGCCCTATCAGCCCCCAATGGGGTTCATGTCGCCAGTCTCCTTTCAGCGGAATTAGCCATGTGCGCACGTCCTCCTTCACAGCAACCACTAGATGACGTTTTGGTGGCATCCGGTGGTTAGCCGCCGGACTTGAAGAGCAAAATACGAGAACAAAGTACTACCAACGCCTACGAGACAGTTTTAGTGCTGTGAATCGGCAAAGCCACCAGCCTTCACGAAGGTTTATTGCTATCGGGGCACAGATTGGGGATAGAAGCGTGGAAAGCATGACCTTCTCAGCCGTCGTCGCCTCCGTTGTCGTCCTGTACAGGCTGTGGTCAGAAACGACGGCCGCGCGATAGCGCAGGGGACGTGTGACCGCTTCTCGTGTCGTCGTTGGCCCTAGTAGCTACTAGGTTCGCTTCTCGTATTTGGCTGTGTGGTAATAGAAGAACACGAAGTAGTAATAGCAGCCGTAGTTTCTGTCACATATTGGCCTGCGAGCGGATCCAGGACGAACGTAGAGATAAGCAGGAGCAGGAGCAGGAAAGCCGTGTAGAAGATTACTGCGCATCCGCCACAAGGCTCCTCCCCTTTTTCTCAAAAACAACAGGACAACTAAATAACAGAATGGCGGGATCACAGAGGCTCAACTCTTGGTGTACCTATACGCCACAAATTACCCTGCCGGAAGCCAGTGATCACCAAACCCCACCGAACTGCTAGCTTCACTATGAACCCCCAACTACTCTGCGTCAGCCTGGAATACTCTGCAGTTAAAAATCAACGCTGTTAGGTCACATGAGCAGCCGCCAGCTGTGTTATAAGTAGGCGGAAGGGTCGACCACATATGCTGTACTAGCAGCAGTGAAGTTGTTTAATGAGCATGCGCATGGCGAGGGCTGTGAAATAACAGAAAATAAATATTTTAAAAGAATTAAAGCATATTGCTACTTATATTTAATTATCGTACATACCATAATTTTCCTTATAATAACTTAGCACAATACATAAGCACTAATCTGTCCGGAGAACTTAGAAGTACGAAGTACCAAAAGTTCGAAAAATCCAAGGATTTGAAAAAGCCAAAAAGTCTAAAGGGTGTCGAAAAGGAAGCAGTTTTTTTGTCATAGATTTTTAACCCCATTCAGTCTGGTTATGTCATAGAAATCCTCTTCAAAAGCTTCGTAGAAACTGGAAACCACATAGGACGTCGATTTCCAGCAACGAAATAAATTTATATTGCTTGTGGAGTTCGTTCGGCGCTGACGTATTCGATATGGTTGGTCTTCACTCGTAACATGAATTTCCTGTTACCATCATAAAAAAATTGTGTTTTTGCTCATGAAACAACTGAATGAATGCATGCCCGCCACAACAGATAGCCCGCTAAACTGTGGTTCGATTTATGTCGAACACTTTTTATAATTTGGAACGATTATTTTAGTTAGCAGCTGAAAGAGTGGTGTTTCCTTGGTCCGACAGTCAATTGCCGCTACGGCAATTATCTTCGCTTTAAGATGGTCTACAGTTACATCGTCTGTATGTGTACACTACTATTAACAAAAGGGTGTCATTATTTATGGAATTCAAATCGTATCTTAGCGGTAGAAGAACAGTAGAGAGTCCCATCCGCAGTACTGAAATATCAGTAGTTCATAATCTCGTGAATCGAGATGAAAGGACTGTTGATGCGTCAGCATAACTAGAATTGTTTGCGGTCATAAGCATCATTTATGATTTTTTTTCCCTCTAATGTTTAAATCATCCCGCCTAACTGTCTGAACTATCGCAGAGCGACTGAGTGAGTCGAGCAGAAGGAAAACAGAGCTTTCCTGTTCTCTTTCCCCACCGTTCTATCATCCGTGATAAGAGTTACAGCAGACGGCATGCTTCCGTCCCATGTGGCACTACCGGATAACGCTCGTTCGCTACAAAAACCTGCCAGCGTTTTCGTTTTCACCACAACCACCGGCTGAGGAACGTCCTTGCAGTTAGGTCTTGTCGCCCAATGCACGCTTTTGACAGCCCATCTTTTCCTGATTTAACAGCATTAAAAGTCACACAAAAGGGGACTTGTCCCGACTGTCGTTTCGTTCACCGGCCAAACATAGCCAAGTGACGAACGAACAATGGAGAACTTTGCCTCGTATACGTTCATCCGCGGCAAATGCTGCTAAGCTGACCATTGAGAAGAGGGGTAACGGCAGACTAGTTCTTGCCTTGGGCAGGCCTTCAGGCCAAGAGCCGGAATACCATTGGTCAGTGGCACTGAGCACGAAACGATTCGTCTAGGATCACGTCACATTTAGGTGATGCGAAAAGTTACTGCAATTGCCATCGTTGAAGGTTGGTGGACAAGGAGCCAACGAGCTCACTACGATCGACCAGAGCAAACAAAATCCGCGTCCATACCTGTTCTAAAGAAAGTGGATCATTCGGCCAGCAGCAGAAATAGCAGCTGAAGGACCTGTGTGCGCGTAGACCCCGCCGTTTCGACTTCTTGTTCTCCTTAAGACGAGTGCGTTAGAACGAGTCTGAGACTCGCTGCGCCGCACAATAAGCGTGCGTGAAAAGAATTGTTGTGGCTACTGCTAACACTATGGGGTACTTGAGACACTCATGACCTCGGGACATTCTTCCTAATAATCTGACCCACGAATTGTGCGCATCGGATAGAGTGCGTTTTTCCGTGACACAAACACGGGTTGAATAACTCAGGCGTCCATTATCGAGTCAAAACATTATAATTCACATATGTATATACGACAAAGAGGTCAGAATTTAAAATTTACACCAGGCTGCGATAAGTTACTATATTCCATTTATCGCTTATAGAATACACATAAGCAAACACTACTATATGATGCGCAATGGTTAGCAGAACGGACCGCAGAACGTTGATTATTAGTTTTTTACGCAAGGATACGTCTACATTTATGTCACTGAAGCTCATGTTTGTAGCGGTCGATATTACGATAGACCGTCATAACAGAGTATTTAATATCAAATCAATTTATTTAATATTGCTGTGTTGTTTAAATTACCAATGGACGTTGTTTTCATAGTTTACAACATCGTCACCAGTAGCAGGCGTCAGCGTTTAATTACATGACTCTAAGCTCCACCCTCATGTGGTCAGGCTGCACGTATCTGAGCTGATCGTCTGAGCCAACATGGCGGCCGTAATTGTCATACGAAGAGTATCGGTCTCGATCAGATAAGATCTTTACGGAATGATCACACTAATGTGGTCTGGTATTACAAGCTACCAGCATATCGAGGACCTAATGAGGTCTTAAACATCGTCTATACCTGTTCCTGCTTTAAAATGAATCATATATCATCTCAAAGGCACCATTAAGATCATCATCATCATAATATCATTAACCCGTGGCCCGCTATAATCACCCGTGCAACGGTACGTCCACGAAAAACAGTTGCGCTTGTTCACACTGAGCTATCTAAATCAAACTAATTTATGGATTACTTCATCACTCAAGCTTCGGCCGTACACAGTATTGAGTTCTTTGGAACTGCATTTAATGTGCCCTTTTTTTCATTTCCAATTGCCTTTCTCTTCTAATTCACTTTATTTAGCCTGGTTACGTGTGCTATAGTTTTCGTTTGTCCTTCCAACTATTACTGTCAGTATCACAATGTAAGTCTCAGCATGAATTCAGGCGTTCTTTGCCCCTTTTAACATTCTCTCGTGGATCGCCGATCTATTGAACTCAGCCCAGTTAAACAGTACGGGCCTTGTGCCTTCTTCCCATTGGAACATCATTCGCATACTCACTGTTACTATATGAGAAACAGCCGATGTGTATTGAAACTCTTAGATAAGATTAAGACACTCTTTTCGACGCTAACTAATCGTCCTGTTTTCCTACACTACGATTTCTATCACTTCTATCGGTACGACCTTTCGTCTTACAGTAATGTTTAGTATCGGAAACAACATTAAAAATGGACAGTCCTAGTTAGGATAGCTGTAGATTGTCTACCCATTTGCCGGCGCCTGCATAACCGCTATTGACGCAGCCGGTAAAAGCCGAACATTGATTGATGGATAGACATTTTTTGTGCAGGCACAGGTATATATGCATTCGTACCCTCGGTACGACGGTGCGGTTGTGTTAGTTAGCGTTTGATTAATTCCTTTATAGGTAATTATGTATAGGCAATCACGCTACTACTTTGCCCCTATCGGTAAAGGACAGAAATCTTAATAAATACATTACAGTAAGTACGTAGGACGCCACAATCAATCACCGATCTAATCATACCAGCTAATATACAGCGTGTTTTATACTAATGGGATATACGCTTATGCGCACGGTATAAGTGAGTGGGTTTGCTAACAGATGTCCGCAATACACATTCCACTGAGCATAGTAGACAGACTGGTAACGTCATTTCAATAAACTACGATAATTGGATTGGGCGTACGTTCATTGTTGAAGACGCATAGACACTCGGATGTTTCATCGTATGCCTTTTCCTGTGTTATTGTAGGGGAGGAAACACAAGACGATAACGTTTCTGTTGATTACCCTGTTACTTATTAACGATAGCATAAAAATCCACTTTCTTCGACCGTTTATTTGTGCAGGTCGCCCGCTCAGCTGTGCCGCCTTATTTTGGCTATTTGAGCCTTAAGAGGGTACCGGATAATGATACTCGGTTTCTGTTTCATTGTTGATTGCGCGTACTATAGCAGTTTCGCGATTAGCGCCGCATCCTCTTTCATAAAAAGGACATTTCTCACGTTACTGGTCTTAAAGGCCAAAGAAACTCCAGCAGTGGAGACGATCGTGAAGCATAAAACTTAGGCCGTGTCCAGGTACGAAGCTGAGTCGTCTTTCTAATGTGAAACGTTTATAAGGATTCAGATGATGAAGTGCAGAATTTCCCTGAATAGGAAAGTTACGTCTATGGCGGCAAAAATGATTTTCTAGCAATTTGCGTGGATTTCCAGTGCGGGAATGCATGCGCAAGGCCGACCATCTTGTTCGTGCTAACGGGAAAAAAGTGTTCCCTTGTGTGCAGAACAGGATCAGCATTACAATAAGACCCCTTGACTTGGTAAAATATGTGTCGACGATGTCAGCTCAATGCTGCAATAACAAAACAAAAATAATTTCACAACCACAACAGAACTGATAAACGAAATTAGTAGAAAAAAGGCAATACATTTATATGTAACGATCGTCCGCTATATGATGAATGACTGCTACACGAGGAGGACTGGTGACGTGAATGTTTTCACACATAGAGCATGCTAACGATTTTTAAAAATCGCTCAAAATGCGTCCACAACGACATTTGATCCTGTGGGACTTTAAAAAAATTAATGTTAGCTCTGAGCAGCCGTAGCAGAAATTGAGCAAACACTTCTGATATACAGCTAAATAACAGCCAAATAAGTATAAGACAGAAGAATGAATCGTCACTGTAAGGTTAACCTGGTGGTCAAGACGCCTAGGCAACATTTAGAAAGAATATACAGATAATCAACCAATCGTATTTTGGCAATGAAAATATCATTGGCAGAAGTACGATGATGGGAACACATTTGTTAATATCCGCTCTTTTGTTCGTTTGTCCTTGAAAACAGTTACTGATTGCATGTCATGGCCCTTCGAAAGGCCTTTTCTCTCTTATTTTACTTTCTTGTTAGGACCCTATGAAAATAAGTCAACGTTGCCGCTCTGCGACTAATGTATTGAAAAAAAGAAAAAAAAAAACTAGTAAAATGTAACCTCTTTGTCTGTTTCAGTCGTGCTTGCTGCTCATACCGTGGCAATAGCTATGAAGCTGTAATACCTCACTTGATTTGTGAATCGCGCCCATGAAGACTCGATTTTAGGCCTGCTATAACGATAAGACCAGTAGACTACAGGCGACAAGAGCATCAGACGACATTGAACTGAAGTCTCACTGTTTCCGTTTCCCTTACAGCTAATTTCTTCTCGTTCGTCATGTAATAGAACAAGATGTGAAAATCGTCCAGCTCTTACTTAGAAAGACAGCAACGTACTTTTACATTGGGTATACACAAGGGCACAGACTGTATGAGCCAAAACAGAAAAAAAGCATTAAAAGCTTTTACATCATCGTAGCCACCCCCGTCATCGTAGACGACGGTCGACGATGTTGGCGATTGTTTCCCGTCTGAGATTGTTCTGAAGAGGGAGGAAGCTGATCCTGAAGCCTGCTAATCCAGCTGACCCGGCCATGAACTGGGACCTAGCCGTCTGATGGTGTACCTAACTTGAAATATAGAGTAAGCTAATCCTAAGGGCGAAAGGCAGGCAACACAACGCGCCTCGGTAGAACGGGGCAACCAGATCCATCTTTTTCCTTTGAACTGTACCACAGTTGAATCCAAGTGCGGTCACTTAGGAAGAGACAGAAAGAGATAACTTGCGGGTATGACTGACCAAATGATTGTGGGCGGGGGAAGGCCAAGCTGGCACTGCATGCGCGCCAGACTAGGAACTTTGAAGACAAAGGAATTTTTCTGGAATTTGTATCTTTCCACGGAAATGGACAATCGTTACAGAGTTGCCTGGACTTAGTGCTAGCCCCGCTAGGAAACTGCCTCCACAGTAAGCGATGTACTGTGTGTCTCGATGTCCCTTGGAGTGGACGTGAGGGCTGGAGAGAACTTTTTGCTATTTCTTTCAGAGTCCATTTTTCCATCCGCCCCGAAATCGGGCTCGAAATTTTCCACAAAAAAGAAAAGCACCTGTACTCGTATTTTGTATACGAGTTAAGCTGCAGCTGTTATTGAAATACAGCGCTTATAATGTGTTAAGTTTTTATGGAGTATGTACAAAGGGAGAAACTATATGTAATGAATCCTTGCGTATGACAATTTTATGCAGCAGTCACAGATGATGTATTCATTAATGAAGGGCTTCAGATGACAACGTCTTAGGTTCAAACGGGCAACGAAAGTAGCCCTGAAATGAAAACTGACGATAAGGCAACATAGCTCAAGTAGTACCGCTAAACTCCAGAACTAAATTCAGCGTCTCTTCAGTCAGCGCCGGATCGTATAACGAAAGAACGAAAATTCCCACCCTTTCGCTATCGGTTCAAAATAGTACTCGTAAACCCCTTGAACTATTAGTATTCAACGAGGTTGTGAAATAACAGTATGATTGAGGACGTTTAACTGATGATCGGATGCATATCGAACTAAGGCCAACAACGACCACGAAATCTTTTTATAGACACGCCGACGGTGTAGAGTGAGCGAAATGTTCATTTACTATATTTATTATTTAACACAAACCCGAAGGCTGTGGAATCGATCAGTCGTATCTGTAATTCGAATCATGTAACCAACGGTCGTCTTGGCCAATCAATAATAGCAAGACGAATTGTAGACCTTCGTACAGACGGCTCCCGCGCGGACGAGTCTTGGCCGGTGTAGTTCTAGCTCCGACCTTTATGAACAGCTTAAATTAGCAGTAAAACGTCCTCGGTCCCCCGCGCTTACTTTCACTCTACTATTTAATAATTAATTTACTATTTATTATTATTATTTAATTAATGATAATTATTTAATAATATAATTAGCAAGCGAAGGCAAAGAAGGATGCCATTTTACGCTCTTGTTATTATCGCTGTTCTATGGAATCAATTCCAGAATATAAGTAGTCGCGAAGGCTCAAAGGAACAAAATGGCGTCGTAGCTGATTTCCCGTCAACTTGCGCTTACGATATAGACATAAAAGGACGATTCGTCTGTCATAATGAACGGATCTATAATAAACGAATTTCTTTAGTGCAGACAATAGTGGTCGTGCAATAAAAAAAAAGTAGTCCTTCGACAAACATGTATTTAACCAATTTCAATAGGTTAAAGAGCGCTATTTACTGTTGATAGAATCGAAGTATCGACCCCTCTATGGGTCTGTTGTTTACCCCGCCTCTAATATTCAATTTTTATTCCCCTTCGAACGTCATATTCTACGCCTTAGTCGTATTTTATTATATTGACAATATAATCCACATGACTAAATTGGAACCAATTAGAATCGTTAAAAATATATGTTTTTATAAAAAAAGAGTTTTCATACCAAGAATAAACGGCTTTAGTTCAATGTGTGATTTAAGTTATTATTAAGATTATTGTATTGTACAGATAGGTATTATTATAGTTCAAGTAGATACTGCCAAGTCAGGTTCGCTTACACTATCCGACTTGAAACCGAAAAAAAAACCTAAAAATGCAACAAGGTTATATTGATGCTGATGTTCTTATAGACAAATGTTATCTATACACAAAACATAAGTGATCTTCCTTTTGCCGTTCGAGCACACGTCGGCGTACCATGAACCTATCTGTGATTCATAGCCGTCCATAGCCATAACATTGCAACAAGCCTAAATGCATTCGGAATTAGTGGTAATAAAGGAAAAAGCTATTAACGGTAAACGTCGTCCTTAAATTGCTTGTTCAGGTTGTGTCCCATGTAACTGATGCGCTGGCAGTGAATCTGTTCGAATTCTTTTTCTTTCTTACGCCCTTTTTTATTATAAAGCGCGGGCATTTCCGTACTCGAGCTGGCTGTGAGCTGGCGAAAATACCTAATGTAAGAGATGGTTCGCATGAAACAAACTGTAAAGTTATGGGAAATTCCAAGTGTTAACCTGTCAGTCAACTTAAACCGCTTAGAGAAGTCGCCTGTGTCCTTTTCATTTACCCACAGATCCCTCCTTAGATACTCACATTTTCTCTCTCGAACACTCCATGAGTAGAGCCCGACACTGGTTGGGCTTACTTGTAAACCTAGCTTCTACTACTACAGATGCAAGAAATAATACTTTTCCATGAACAAAACGAAAAGCCCTACGACAGAGATTACAGGTAATGTTTAAAGTAACACTTCGAACAGCAAACAACAATCAAATCAGAACAGCAGCCTTTTCCAATGTGTGTACTTTGTTACGTTTGATATTGCTTTTCTATTACACGATGACATGCGCGTATCTGTCCAACATGGCGTTAAAACGTCATTATTATGTCCAACGTTATAAAGCCTCTAAATATAATTATTTTATGTTATACTATATAAAGAGTAATAAAATACCCATACCTTCTGGAGTGGCATGACTTGTACGGCCTTCACCCCAATAAAGTCTAGATCTTATTTGCCCTACTCACAGCAAACATGTCCACAAACGATCGCAAGTTCTCTGTTCTCTTGGCTCACTGCTTTTACAAATAGTGTACTATATTATTTACGCGGAACTCATTTCGAGTTCGTGTGAAGCAGTAGTAATCGTAGTTTCTGCAACTTGATTTAAGCTAAAATCTACTGACGGATGAGTTCATCAATACCAACAACGTTAGATGACGACACAAAATGATGATCAATTTATTGATAGGTATAAGGTCGGTTGAATCGCTCACAGCTATAACAATTATTATTTGTCTGCCAGTGTCCAACGTTAGCACGAAAGGGCAGGTGCCATTGTGATAAGGTGGTTCGGACTGCACCGGGCCTTTTTCCTGTTGCACCTGTTGTTCGTAGGCCGCTTTCGTTACGGCTACAGCGAAACGGATGCAGCGGCGAACATACTGGACATTGAGGAGGACCTAGTGGACGAATTACGTCAGGCTTAGCGTCCAAAACTTAAGCGTTCCTTACCCGAAAAAACTATGGAGAGGCAAGCGCGATGCTTGGACCTTTAGTTAAATATTTCGTCCCTACCTATAATCCACACATACCAACGCACATAGATATATACATCTGCTCAATGTACAACTCGTAGTACGTCTGTCCTCGAAGCCCAAAGACTGTTATCCCTAGCCGCTCAATTCACAGCAATCGATCGATTAAAGCGAACCCCCTCCATTTCGCTATTATTACTTATGGGGTCAGCTCGAAAGCGGGGGTTCCTGGTTTAGTCCAGCTTTTTGATACACAAGTCATGCCAACATAATGCTATTTATGGAAGGGAACAAGGCAAGTCACACAAGTATCCTTCCGTACTTGTGGCACTATGATCATATTAACTCATTACCGTTAAGAAAAATGTTACCCTAACAAAGATCACCATAAATCGAAAACGTAGCTTATCTAATCATTTGAAACGTATTTATAAAGCAATATATACATTTTCGAGCGTCCTTTTTGCACTCACTTAACAAGAGACGTACTTATTTAAAGAAATGTAAGAGAAATGCATCATGCTTTAACAGAATATAGCTCTATCTTCAGACAATCAGCAGAACAATTTATAACTACTAGTTACTTTGTGCTTCCAACCATAAAGACCGATAAGAGATTTTAACAAAGTTTACTTTTTTTTTTACGAAAGACACTCAAGCGAAAAATTACAGTAAATATGTGCGCATTGTAGTAGGCACATTACGTATTTCGTCGGTTAGTTTCTTCCCTACTATAAATACACACGCTATGCTAAAATGCATCATGGTTCCTGCCACTATCAGTCATGGTCGGCAATAGCATCCTCTCGAATTTGCTCACTATGTCTGACCTAATACAACAAAAATTACCAGTTACGCAATTAATCAGTTACGCAATGTTATTAATGAGTTAACGAACGCAGTATTATAGTTATCAGTAAGGCCCCCTCCTCTTTGCATCCCATCCCACGCACGTGGGGACCCCTATAAAAACTATCTCACTATTTGTTGCAATGGATCACAATATCGCTTCTGTCCTCTTAGAGCATTTGTTCCGAAAAGAAAAAGGATGCAATCGAGGAAACGGAACAGAGCAAAGGGAGCAGCCATAATGTCATGAACAGTGACGCAAAGTCATTGTCAACGCGGGGGCGAGCCGATACAGCGGTATACCCCATACCCTTATGTCAGGCAGCTCGCTAATCGTTACGCTACTCATTCTGCTGACGTTGACGATTAGAATACTTATACTGGTAACGAAACGGTTCGGCGGCTATGGAGAAACGGCAACTTCGTGTCCGAGGCTTGATGTCTTCAACTTACCGGGTGCAGTATGAACTACCAATTGATTTCATCGACAACTCTATACATATGTAGCCTAAGCGAACAGCTATCAACAACGACGTGTTGATGAATGTAATCAACGAGTTCGCGCACCTAGAAGAAATATGGTATAATCTGCTGTTACTTTTTCAGCTTTACAAAAACCAGGGGCGGCAAAGCGGCGGAAAATAAATTCGCAGGTCAAGCAAACAAACCACCAGCCGATGACACCCATTGACTCTCCTGTACCTTATGAGCGCGTTACTTTGTCTAGATATTCTAATGCTTACAGACAGGTTGGCGGTGAGGACAGGTGCGGTAACTGTCACCCGGAAAGGGATGAGGACACACAGCGGACATGCGAACGGCCGAATAACCAGCAGCGGCAATTGTGGTACCAGCTAGAGCAGTATATAATCACATCGTTGTGGATAGTATCGTCGGTGGCGCCACGGCTGCTACCGATGTACTCGGCTTAACGGCGCCACCGCTGTAACGAGTATTGCTTAGCTGCAGTCTGTAGCTCCATTTTCTATCCGCCCCAGTCCTTATTTTTTGCCCCTGACACTTCACGGACTGTAAACGTTTCTGGCATTAGATGACTGTAAGAACACTGCGCGAATGAATGTCCACTATACTCGCCCGAGCAGTCCATTAGCATAGGAAGAGACTGAAAAAAACAGATGCCGGCTAATAGATAAACGAACGACAAAAAATACGGCGCCACCCTCGAAGGACGAAAGACGGTATCCGCCAGGATCACACGATAATGGCGAGGTCCTTTTTCGACCAGTTACTCATCTCATTCGTTACAGACAGAGAAAACAGCTGTCACCATGATAGAACGTAGAAGCATATTATTCGTCACCACAAACATCTTATTCGAAAGCACGACAGAGCCATATTTCTGACGAGTCCACTCCCTTCGCCTGCTGCTACTGCTGTTATCGTATACGCAGGTCCTGACGATGTTAACAGCAGCACCGCTGCTACGCTATCTTAATACGTTAGTTCTTCATTACGCCTTTGGGTATGTAAGTGCTTGGGCTCCCTTTGACACACTGGCATGGCTGTATCGTATATCCGGCGTAACAGCCGCATGGTGTCTTCCATTTTTGCCTTTAAGTTCCTTATTGCAACAAAGCTATGCCATGAGGCCAGCATTTCTGTGATGTGTCACCCGTGACCGCTGAACTACAATGCCATAAATCACTGGGCGTGAGGCAACATTCAGCAATTCCAAGGCTGTTAGCGTGTGCCGTTGTGAGGAACAGCAAGAAGCTCCGACTCTGTCGCTGAATAGATAATGTTATAGACAAACTCAGGCTGAGAGAAAAAAAGTTATGCATCAAATATGTTATGAGTCTAAATCTCGATTATGACATTTGAAATAGTCGATTAATTTCAACGCACTAGACTATTATTACTTGTATTGTTCTGTCTGTTATACTAATCTACCCTTAGCAACATCCAATGTAATCTAGGTTTTCTGTTTGCTACGAGCCTAAAGGGTATGCACCTACCTAAATGAAGCTCACAGTATGCACTTAAGCTTAATCACTTAATTTAAGCCTCACTGAAAGCTCAGAGCTGTAGGTGCCCTACAGCCAGCCTTACGACAGCAAGAAAGGGGGTGAGAAAGTGACACGAACGTTGGAGAATCTAAAGCATCGGGACTGCAACACCGCGTGTGTACCCAGTGAAGCCCCCACGTAATTAAGCGGATGGCAAAGCCGGACTGAAATAACAGAAGTTACCCCTCTCACATAATATACGATTTTGCTCGAACACTTTGTCGCTTTTTTATTTACCTGTTGGTGTCTATATGATAAGGACACACCACGGCAACAACCAGTTACAGTAAGAATAACATAACAAGGCCTTATTATACGTTCAACAATGCATTAATGCAGTAAGTATACGAATGTGCCAGGCATATACATGTCTTGCTATACGACTTGGATCACTGCGAACAACATTGTCCTAACCCGTTCCCAGCTCACCGAACCTCCAATTAGGGTAAAGTGGGAAAGAAACAATCACACACATAAATGCCGTCCTGTAACCAACTAACGAACGGAAAAGAAACGCGACACCCCAACGCAGCAAGCTGACGGAGCCACGGATGACCAACCACGTAGACGCGATACGAAAACCCCTGGTCGAGAGCCACTTTTATAGGCCTAACCTGGGCCTTTGGTGCAATACTCTTGCGCTGGTTCAGAAATAACAGTGGCAGTAATAATAGAAGCAGTCGAAGGGGGAGACGAATATGGAGTTTTTGGCTGGAAATAGACGCAGCGCTATACGCACGACTTGTATTACCGAATGGCCGTGTCTCAATACCTGATTGCTGGCTGTGAAATATAAGAACGACGGAGATCTGAGCTTATGCCGTCGGTCGCTGTGGGGCCTGTCGCCGAGGCTGCAGCCCCACTTTTCGCAAAAGCGAGAGCAACGAGCGGACTTGGTACGGTAGATGGCGGATTATGTGTGGCTACAACTTTATAGGAGAGTGGCGAACGGTTTAGTGAAGCAGACCATTTCCGATGTCAATATTGCCATGCTATTGCGTGCCCTGCTACACGTGAGATCCTTACGACATAAACTAGTCGGAAATTTCTGCCGACCAGCCAGACGGAACGCTCCGAACTACTAGAGATATCAGACGTACGAAAAACAAACCAGTTCTACCACGACC
Organism: Varroa destructor; assembly: GCF_002443255.2. NCBI lineage: Eukaryota > Metazoa > Arthropoda > Arachnida > Mesostigmata > Varroidae > Varroa > Varroa destructor. The sequence continues at coordinate 28,851,076 of NW_019211458.1, read as the reverse complement.
CTCAACGCGATTATTCGCAATTGTTGTTACAGGAAGCTCGCCACTAAAATGAACAGTACTCAGTTCCCTTGCCTCGTCGCCACACAGGAGAATTCCCGTTTCAGCTTAAGTAACCTAACGGACGAAGATCACCGGTCGCCTATGCCTGCCTTGCTGTGGTGCTCAACATCGCTGTTTTAGTCCACCTCTAGGTGATTTGTTGTTTCCGATTTTTATGAATTCATTAGGAATGTCACTCAAAGGACTGACTACAATAATTATAACAAGTACAATATATGATAATTTCCTTCGATCTGCGAAAGGCCTAGGATTTAGGAAAGCTACGTCCGCGATGGCATGTCCACACAAAGGGTTGCTATGAGCGTTCCAGACATCGAGCGTTAGACAACAATGACGTCAAATAACAAACAACATACTTTTCGAGGATGTTCGATGAGGCTGCTAGTACTAATAGACTCGCCAACGTCGACCTGCCCTACTCCTTACGTGATTCCATTACTTACTTCTTATTCGTAACGCGTGTCCCCGCATGCCTACTGACATCTGCTTTTTAGGGGGCAACATAGGCAGCGCTGCCCCTGTCGAATGCTAGATAAAATCATGTCTCAAGAACTTCTCTCCCTTCTGGAGCCCCTTCAGGCGAACTAACTTCGCTGTTGATCGGAGAGCTAATATGTCTTTTACATGTTACCGTTGTCATTGAACCCTTGACCCCATATTAAATCGGTCGACGACAAACTAAAAGCTCAACTGCAAATCGACGCCGGCATTTTAGCGGATGCCTAAAGGGTAGTGGCTTGAACTTCGCTTCGTTCAAATGTGTTATGTAAAGTAACATTATCTGACAGTAAATTGAATTCAATTGCTTCAATCAATGTTTGTCATATAATAAAATGTTTTTCTTAATTATATGCCACATCGCATGATTTAGACACAGCAGCCGATCGTGTGGCGTCTTCTCTGGTAGATTGGTTGAGCAGTAAGCCCGCATCACTCTGCTATTTGTCAACTGATTTTTTGACTTGGTTGCCGTTTGTTTGAAACCTTCGGCTTTACATAGCTGTTTTTAATCTAGAATCTAGAAATATATAGACAACTCGTACAGCAAGAATAGAGAGACAGTAAAAAACATACACAAGAGACCACGGATTTTTATGTTTCAGCCTTATTGCTTTCTATGGAACAAGACCGATGTGAAAGGCGAGCATCTCTCCAAGGTAGCCTTAGCGGGAGGACTAGAACAGAAAAGCCCGCTTTTTGGCTTAGACATGCTGCAGCGAAGAGGACTATACGGTGCTTACAGCCTACAGCGCCATGCTAGTTTTGCTGCGTTCTAGTAAAATGGAATGCTGTAAAAGGTGACCGTGTTCTTTCTAAGCCCTGTTCTGTGTTCTAGATCCTGTATAGCAGGAAATACAAGTTTCCAAACTGGCAATATTTACAGCACGGCGATAAGCAGGTTGTGGGCTGCCCGGGCCTAGCAAACACTAGTACGAACTAGCATGCTATACTATAATAGACTAGAAATGGGCTTTATTCAAAATAAGCACGCTGTGGCATACAGAAATACAGTAAAAGCTAACAAACTAACGAAAACGTTGTGTGTTTCTTGACTGCCGATTAATTCGTTCTACGGTCCAACCTAAACAGTATTGTTATATACCTGTGATAAACAGGTTCCAAAACATCGTGTTTGGTAAGTCCTAGTTGCAATAAAGGACATCGCTAATAATGGCACTAGAGAAGAGCGGCTTGGCAAAGTGTGTCATTGGAGTTCGTCGACACGCAAACAAACAGTGTCACTCATGAAATGATTTTATACATCTGTTGTGTGCGGTAGATACGTTTATTTCTGTATACGGAGGGTATTACGTGGGGTGCTTAAAGTATTACGTGGCCTCGTGTCACAGGGCACTGCTGGATATTATGCATAATAATGGTTAATAGGTAAAGCCACGATTCTGGAAACGCTAATAGATTGCCTATGGAACTAATAGGATTAACATATTCTGCATTTAAGTGCTGATATTTCCTGCGTAATAAAACGTCAAGACAAAAGTTTTGTATCCTAGTTGTGGCCTTTTCGAGCCTATCAACTCAAAGAAAAATGATGCCTTAAAACCAAATATACATGCACAGTAGAAGCCACATGTGTAGGCCTGTCTTTTAAATAACTACTGTATTTAATTCCTTAAAAATAACTCTCATTCTCTCTCTCGATCTCTTTATATATATATATATATATATATATATATATATATATATATATGTTTTTTTTGCGCCAACCGTTCTTCGTGGTTGATCTAGCCCTAAAAAAGATAAATTTAATATTATTGATATCTAATAATGTTGATTGATGAGTAAGAATCATCATGTATATACGTATTTTCCCGAGAGCAGATTCTTTAAGATTAACAGAATGGTACGACAAGATAACCATCCTTTTTACTATGGTGCAAACGACACACGAAAATGTCGAAACGTTGAGTTTTATCTACACCAGGAACTGTCCGCTTATTAACTGCAGATCACATCCCTGGGACCTTCGACATATTAAGCATCCCGGAGCTTTTAAAGTCGCAGAATCAGATACGCCCATACACATTCGAACTGTTGTTCCGAAGGCGAGGTTAATCTAATTTAAGTTGAAACTCATTAGCTTAGAGCGCACAGGCCGCTCTCCGTTAATCGCCTTAAGTATGACATATTTACCGTTTCTTAAATTTTTAAAGGGTTGTCTTGATTGCTTGAAATTGACATACACGTATTTCTGTAGCTACATCTATTAGAATTACGATCTGGTACGGGTGATGATCACTTGGAAGATGGCGTTTTTACCTTCAACCTTTCTCCCGTATTGTCCGCATCGCTACTTTACAATGTTAACCAAACGAAGGAAATGGCTTCAGCGGTTCTCCAATTATTCTCTAACCAGTTGGGTTATAACTTACTGTTATTATGCTACTGTGTTCCCGTTTCTTTGTAAGTAAAACGTACTCATAATTATTCTGAAACTTATGACGCAAACGATATCATGCAACTAACTATGTAAGCCAAAATGCCTCGCCATCCGTATTTTTATCACTCATACACACATTTCTATTACTATTGTAAAAAAAAAGAGTGTGCAAGTACGAGAACAGCTCCGTACTCACTTTTGAAATTTTAAAGCATTCTCCCGTTTGCTGTCTGCAGAGATGTCTTGTAACACGTAAAAGCCAACAACAAGAAGTATCCAATACGGGGTCGATGACAATCACCCTGAATGACATGTTGTCTATCATTAATAACCTTAAAACAAATTCACAGGCTCTATATTAAGATACACATTGCTTATACAATAGAATACGCCATAGACATTTCACGGTGATCCTTTCTCTCCCACAAGCGAAACTAGTGCTATTGAGCTTCGACTAGAATTTTGCAATTTTAGCAGTCTTAGTTAATTGCGGTATAGGGTCGCGATTTGGGCGAGTTGCGTTGTCAAGGCGGTAACGGAACGGACGGACGGACGGACGGACGGACGGGGGGTATGGTAGCGTGCACCTGTCGCAATTAATACGTTGACACGCGTTGTGTGCATACAAATGTACATACTGTACGAAAAAAATTAATAACGAAGGACAGCCGAAAGCAATGGAAGTGGTGAGCAAGGGGGGGGGGGGTAATTGTTTTTTAGGTGATTAATTTTTTTCAGTTGGAAATCTTGTTCTAACCATGGTGCACCGAAGATAGCGGCTGAATAGCAATAATCGTACTCGATGCACTGCTGATACGAACCGGGTCAAACGACACCGGCAAACAAACGCACCGAGAAGTTGTGGGGCTCCTTTAGTTAGGCCTAGTCATGGTGGTCACCACTATGGTTACCCACGATGGTGACCATCCGGATCAACCCGGATTAAGCCACCGGGCAGCGGCGAAAGTTACATTTGTCTCGAGACTGATACAGCAGGCGGAAGTCTCGCAACAAAACTGCAAGCGGTCTCTCTTCCGTTTACACGCACATAAAAAAACATCCCATTCCTATTTGTTTCCATAGTGGGGATAGTAGCGCGGTCGTTTTGATATTGAAACGACTTTTGCTGCTTTGCAGGCTCGAATATAGCAAAACACGAAAAGCAATGTTTTACTATGTTTTGATATGTATCTCACCATCGATATACTCGCGTCGATAATCTATTAAAGAATCTATCCTTTTTGGTAGCAAAAACAGGCACGCAGTATCGGTAGTAACGAACTTCATATTGATAATGTCACACACAAAAAAGAAAGTGAGAGGATGGTTTAGTGATAACGTGTTTGCCCATAAGCCCTAGAGACACACGTAAATCGTATCTAAAGTACTGGCAAAAGGACGGCGCTGATGAACAGGCTGCTGATTCGATGCGTTGTCTAACGATGGTTCTGGGTATAAAAAGATTAAGAAGTGCGAGCTGGGTTATTGTAGCAGACGAACCAGGTGACAAGTGGTTAAGTTCTCTCAAAAGGATAAAGTAGCATCAGTTATCCAAACAACAACAATTAAATAATATTGTTATAACCGTGATGCATGAATGAAGTTTTATTGTTCAACTGATTTCAATATAAACCAGGAGGGGCTGCAAAAAGGACAAAACATACTATTCAAATGAATGACTAACGAGAGAGTGATTTAATTAGAGGGGACCATCGTGTTTCAGCTGCATTCGTATTGGTCTGGCCTCATAAAACTTTGGGTAAATTCCGAGGAGGCGGTAGGCGCGCCCAATAGCCGTCCAACAAGACGTTGTCAAAGACGAGCCATTATTAAACAAAGATGTCGGCTACTTCACAGTCACACTAAATCTTTATTACCGTTCTCTAAAGTTTCAAGCCATTTATATAGTTGCAAGGCCAACGAGGTTCACACATTCAATGAAAAAAACACCATTCTGTATGAAAGTTACCATTCTGATTTTTTTCTAGCATTAGATTTCAGCAGTGTTTATCATTTTCCCTTTTCAGATAGTATTGCCCCCCCACCCCCCCACCCCCCAACAATATGCACAGCGATGAGGTAAACTGATTCGTCAGAATCTCTGGCTGAAACAGGCGCTCCAATTACGTTCACCTGTGTAGTGGCTTCAACAATGGCTGTACGACCACCTATACAATCCTACGACAACCAAACAGTCAGTCGTCCAATCCGCTCCAGATATTAGCTCAGCCGGCCAACCGGAAGACACGTTGCCCCAGCCAACATAAGAGGAAAACTCAGCTGAATCAGGGAACGGCATGCACGTTCATTTCTCTCTTCTCAAACCCTTTCGTCCTCGGCTAAAGCCGTTTTATCTTTGTTTCCGTTTCATTCCGCCCTAACGCGACCAGCAATAACACACGGTCATCAAGATTTCTATGGCCTGTTCGCGATACGCGCGACCCATGTCCACACGCGCCCGCCATGCGCACACGCGAATATTTTGTACACCCTCAAGAATCCCTTGGCCGTCTCTTGATCAAGTGGCAGGAAAATGGGGATCTAGAAGACCACTATAGGTTCGCGATTGTTCAATGTGTGTGTGTATGCTGCCAGACTATGCGTCCGTCTGCTCGTTAAACATACGAACTCATATGGTAGCGTAGTTTGTACCGGGAGCGACACAGAAGCAGCACGGAGCCACCTGTTATTGAACAGGTGTGAAAGGAACAAGAAGTGCTTTCGAGTAGAGAAGCCTCCCGTTTACGCAAATACTCCTGCATATCGCACTGGCACAGGGCGAGGTTGAAAGAGTCCCCCCTCCCCCTCCCCCTCCCGAAGACAGCGGCTAGTGGAATGGTTGTGATGAACATTTTAGGCGGACCAACAACGACAGCAGCAGTCACTGCCTTGTCTTCTATTCTTTTCACTTTTCTTTGGATTTTCTAATGCGGCCTTTGAGCCACCGTTAGCAGGTGCTTTCGCGGCCTCGTCCAGTCTGCCACTTCTCCTCTCGGGGCCTTCAATAACCACTGCCCAACCACTAGAACTGTAGTACCCGTTCCCTCTAAAATAAGTGTTCTCATGCTGAAGGCGCTTTGAAGCAGCGCAGTTTCTGCCCATACCACCTTTCCCTTTCCTTGCTTACACCTTTTGAACACGCTTGCACTTTTAGTGTAAGGCTTACGGCTGCCTAGTCCAACCATTTCCGAAATCGATCAGCCTAAATCAGCCGGAGACGCTTCTTCTCTGGCCGCTACTTTTAAACTTTCTCATTTACTGCTTACCACGATCAAGCTTACTGTAGCTGCAAGTGTTTTTATCGGTCCTATTTTTTCGATCCACATCCAAGGCGGCCTTCCAGTTTCGCCCTTATGGGAGACCGAAAGCGTGAGAAATACTATGGGTGACTACCGCAGCGAGTAGAGCCTCCTTTTTTTACATAGTTCCTATAAATCATTACTATGCCTGTTGGTGCGTGATTTAACATCCGTGCCAAATAAGGATAAGACGGTCCAGGTATCCCTGTGGAGTCGCCACCTTGTAATAAAATGTAATAAGGACCTTTTCGTAAAATACATAATATACGAAGAAGCGCGCATGAAGTACATTTGCCCTTTAGGGTAGTAATAGGTATCAAACGCAAACGAGCAGAAGTGCTTTGCTCAACTCCAACAGTGCAATTTTGGTACTGGTCATACTAATATATAATCATAGGCGACTGCGACTCGCACTTTTGGGTCAACCTATTTCAAACGTATGGAGAGTATCAAACAATACATTTGTATTCACCAAAAGAACATATGCATAACAATACCAAGCCGTTTTTATACTATTAAGAAAAAACATGTTTGCAAAAAGGGGCCACATGAAATAACGCAATGTTGTGCCTACCAAGGCTTGACCTGTCTGAGTCAGCCAGAACGTTTAAAAGCCATTTGTCAAGCAACTGTCTTTTAGACACACAAATACTACCTTCAAGTTTCAAAATGAATATATAATATTTTTCTGCTTACTGGTCCTACATGCTTTTGTTACTCGCGCCAAGCGAAACCAATAGCAAGGAAACGTGACTATATTCATCATATCCGCTTCTCTGGTATCTTGATAATCCCTAATCACGTAAATGGTCCTACGCTATCAGCTGAAACACCCTGTTCGTAAAAGAAGCTTGCAAAAGTGTTCTAATATCTATCGCGATCCTATGGGACGAACGATATGAGTATCGTTTGGGCGTTCAGTCCCTTCATAAACTCTCTTCCACAGTATGTTTGTTAATATAGAGCTAGAAGAGTGACCACGTCTGCACTATATCTACGAGGGAATAAGTGGCCGACAACGTTTAAAGAACAACGGCACCATAACACGCACGTTGCTGTATTTGAATATTGTACTCATTTATGCTCCGGCCGATAAGAAGATTCATACCAAGAAGAGTACTATTAACTGAAAATCAGTCGATTTCTATCCTGCGCGAAGCACTTTCTCATTGTTATGAAAAATTGGACAGAGTTCCAATCCTCTGTTTATCGTATAGATACCGATATCGTATAGCACTAACCTATATTTTTCAATGGGTAGATGGCATCGGACGGACATCCAGCATCTTGACACCTAGCAGTTGCAATGGGCAACGTCATTTCGATGCTATTCCACGATATGATATAAGGTTGTCGCGTAGGACTCTTCTAAAAAGCAGTAGATGTCTTAGTACCGCACGTAAAAACCCGTTTTGCCCGCCGTTACAGTTGGCTGATAGCTTTTCTGGCTCAGGCTCCTTCAAGACTCCCCACGTCCAGTCGTCAACCAGTCTAAGCAGCTTCTGATGTTCTGTCAGTACCGGTTCAGTGTCTGTGTCCGTCTGGATTGGGTACGCGTCGATGCCATTTCTAAACAATGAACGGGTTCGAACAGTCCGAATCTTACGCACCCGACGCCAATGGAACCCGCCCAGTATCAGCTGACAGATGCCACGCTCAACACACAGTCGTCCTGCATATATATTCTTCCATTTTTCCCAGGACCGCTTGGACATGCAATCAGCCGAGTGCTGAGAGCTCGTGGTTATATAGACAGGATAGCGGGCGAATCCATCCGATAAGCAACGTTTTCACGTAACACTAAGCGTGGGCATGACCCTGCCGTAACATGTAGCTTATGGTCACCGATCGCTGGACGCCACTGCAATGAAGCAAAATTGTACGGAGGGCGAGCTCCAGACAGACGCACAGACAAAGAGATGGCTACGGACGGATGGATACAGACAGAACTACAAGGAATTCGATCGTCATTTATTCGGATAACTTATCAGAATGGGGAATCGGATAAATGTACCACATTAAATGGCCGTTTATCAATACTATGTTTTTGCGCCAGGCTGCGTGGTCGATCGATATCACTGTGATAAAAGCAGCTCACGATAGACTATCGCTATAGCAGAAAGAATAGCTTGAGGAGATACTCGTAATGGCATTTTGGTTTGTTACGACTGAGCTCATGCCGCTACTACTAATGCTAATGGTCGAACTGGCATTGCCACCGACGATTGGCTTTATGGTGACCACTTTAATAAATGTCTATGTCACCATCATTACGTGTACGATTGTTGCTCACTTCACATTGTGTGAAAGAGAATCGACGGTTTCAAGTGAATGTTTCTAGGTATAGATAGAAACTGAATTGTCGATTTAGCAAGCGAGCTGGCCCCCGAGCTCACACACTGACTGATCTTACTACCCACTGATCACAGGCTAACAGAATGTATTCGGAGGAAAGCGCGTGACTTGACAGCGACTACTACTAAGATTACATTCAGTGGGGATAGTCGTAAGACGATGGGGCAGCGGGGTCTGCACCAAAAGAGAACGGTGCCTCGTGGCGCAGAGAAATATTACTAACTGAAGCGGTAGAGATGGGCTAGCATCGCAGGGGCCCAACCGTTCGACGGTTATTTATAATATTTCCATTGATTTCGATATGATAACAAACAGAGCCGACCACCAGAGTGAACGGAATGACACCATTTGCATTTTGTAGAGCTTCGACTGGCGTACAGCCAGATATGGACAGTGTGCTTTAAAGTTCGGACCGGCGAAGAAATTTGGCTGAAGTTGAGCAGAAGTTTAGACAAATCGACTTGCAGGCAGGACAACAAGCTTAAACAGAAAGCTTTACTTAAGGCTTAAGGAGTGTACGACATGCGCCGTTCAATGCTTCAACAAATGATAATAGTGCTTTTAAAAAGCCTAATAAACTCCGTCGGTGGCGCACCGTCCTTCATCTACTTATATAATTGATCGCGCTTTGTTGTCGATAGTAACCATATATGGACGAAGCTGTACGAGCGCCATGTTTAGGTGATACATTTTAATGCAGAAATCAAAACTAGACATAATCAAGCCATATAGAACATATATCACAGACGTAATACGACCGCGTACACATGATTGGCTTAAGTATCAACATCACAAATGGCTAGGAATAGTAGTAAAAATGGTCGTTTCGCCGGATTAGAGACTACCACGAGCACTTTATACTTACTTTAACCAATCTGTTCGGCCTGGGGAAGGGGATGTAGAGACATTAAACTATAAGGGGCGATAGCCTGCGGCGACAAATATCGGTAGCTGCATTGACACGCTACAGAGTCATGAAAAGGTATGGCCTAGTAGTCGCATGGCACACGAGCGTCCACACATCTACGGTCAATCTGAATGTACGTGATTACCACACCTGGCCATTTCCAGCAGAAGCAAGATATAGATAGACGCAAGGCCATACATGCGCAGGTTACTGTTTCCACCACGACGACATAGGACGAATGGGTAATCATGGGTGGTTACTGTATCAGACTAAAACCAGCAGACTGAAGTAGACTCAAGTGAATGGAAGATCACACAAGGACCCAAGGAGAGCCAAAAAATTAAAATTAATATAAGGACAACGAAAAAGAAGGGTAATAGAAAATGTTATTATTGTTTAGCGATTAGATGGGCTGGAAGGTTGGTTTAAAATATTTCATTAGGTATTATGAACTTAAATGTGTATAGAGAAGGCGTGAATGTGGACGTAGGTCTGCGTGACCATGACCTCTACAGATCTGCGCATATACGTGAAATTACTTGGCGATGTAGGAAAGTTTCTATGTTAAATGGTGAGACGTGATCAAAACAAAATCGTATCTTGCTCATGAAAACATGCGTCGTCTCCTATTGATCCATGAATTGACAAACTACGAATTGGCTACAGGAAAACGTGTCCCAACGTACTACGAGGAAACGATGAGAAGCTTGAAGGAGACAAGCTAACGATTTCTGCCCCAAAAAAAACGGTGCGGAGCTAATTTCATACCGATCTGAATATTTATATCGCTCATCGTGGGGAACCCGCTCTCTTTCAAATATGCGAGGCCTAAAACTGATTGGGATACTACTATTCCAGCCCTTTTGTTAGATCTAATGTTCTCCTTGTAACACCTATGAGGATTACAGGCATTATACAACATAAAATCTTAACCGCCATAATGCTAATACACAAGCCTCACGACGTTTCAGCTCTTTTGTACGAGTACAATTTGTTGTACAAACAAATTGTACGAGTAAACAGTTGGACAACTTCTTTTTTTCCGAGACTCCGCTAGCATTGTTATATATATATATCCGTATATACTTCCAATGAAGCTGTGCCGTGAAATCTACGACGCAAGCGTCTTAATTGACGCCTCTCCATCACGTTACTACAGGCCTGACATAACGACTTTTTTTTTTACTTTGGTGATAAGTTTATCCTTGTCTGCTGCTTATGTTACAGGAAGGATGAAGATGAATTTGTTTTGAAAAATGAAATTTAGTCAATGCACCTTTCCTTTTCGACTCTCTGTTCAACTTATTCATGCCTTACTTGTAGTGCGAGCACTTATAATTTTCCTGCAAGTTCTCAAAACAAGGTCGGCCGAATGACAAGACATCAAACGATGATAGGATACGACACGTAGGTGAACAAGGTCGAAACTGGGCTCTTCTAATTTCCATCTTGTTTTGCCTTGTGGGTTTGTCTTAAATCCACAGTGTTTAATTATGTAGAGAAGAGCGCACAAATTTCTCGACACAATTGGAATATATGAAAGAAGTGGTGTACGTAGTAAAAACTGCATCTAAGCGTCTTGCTTTATCGGGTATTCACGCAATTGTACACAAAAATAGGAATCTGGGAATTTTGTCGAGCACACCTGAACTCCACCTCTTGTAGAGGGAATGGCTTAACCACTGTATCAAAAACGGGTCGTTGATAAAATGCGGTGGTCACGCGTTTGTCCATGAATCTTATGGGCGTATGAGGTCCTTTAGATTCGCAGATGAACTTGAGCATATCCACATCCTGCAATAACAGCTCTAGACAATTAGGACAACAATTAGGACAACAATAGGAAACCGCAATTTTTAGCCCCGTTGTTTTTCGCCGCGGTAGCTGCCTCGTAAATTGTCTGTACCGAGTCTTCCACTGTGAGAGATTCCTAAAGCAATGTTACACAGAGGTACTACGGTCTATTGTTAAAGAAACAGCTCACAGTTCGTTATACTAGGATTTACTAACTACAAGTTCAGCCCAAAACTATTCCAGAGTCGCTTAGCTAAAAAAGTTTACTTTGAATAACCGGCTAGTTGCCTTCTTTTAATTTATTTTTTAATGATTTGTACAAATGTCAATAAAGACTGTTTATCGGCAACAGCTCTTTCAATGGTCACGGATGTGACACGTTTCTGTTTTTACGGCAGTGCATCGTTCTACATATACACTGTCCAGTGTGATACGGCGAAAATAACTGCACAGCTTCACACACCCATTATCGGAACGATAGCTGGCTTTTGTTTATGACATTACCGTGGGCAGTATCGTTATTGAGAGACTGCATGGTTCCTTTCCATACGTTGTATATTCGTGCAATGCAAAAAGTGTGGTTAAATAAAAAAACAAAGCATTGGAATTGTTTACTTCAAGTGCTCCAATTGCTATTACGCTGCTGTTAGATCTTTACAGCTTTTACACACTGAACATATGCAGCATGTATCGACCAGTACAAAGGAAGCCCACGTGGCAGGAATGCACTGACTTATGTAGAGATTCTTAATGCATAGAGAAAGAGACTTCATTGCACTGAATAGATATGTTATCGTTGCATGCGAACAGTAACAGGGTAACTCCTTAAGTTATGACTCGTGAGCAATTCTAAGTTTCGGAATATAAAGGATAAACACAAAAAATAACAGGTGAATAAAACAAAAACATTATTAGAACGTGGTATACAGGAGCGTACAATATGTCGGTGGACGTTTGTCTGTACATGATACACGTATGAATGAACATGTACGTGTTCTCGCTTGAACTAAACCTCGATTGTCATCAAAATCTGACATTAGAGCGCGTGAAGTCTGAATGCATAATTCGCGCACCAACACTACGACTATCTGAGTCCTTGAACTGTGCCTGATACTAGTGAGACTTCGCTGATTTCCGCAAAATGCGTTTATCAACTGAAGCTGTATCTTTCCGCTAAACGAATTTCTTTGAAATTAGCACAAAGCCATAGGTTGGCCGCGGAAGAAAAAGCAATAGAATGACTTTATTCAAGCCTAACTCGTATGGATCCTAATAAAATTATGCAAGTACGGAACATATTAGCTTAGAAAATGGAAACTGAAACACTGTTGAGACGTACATCTGTAGCTATTACGGACATTAAAAGAGCCCTTAAAGGTTGAAACAGAACTTCTGCGAATTACTGTTCTGAGATCTCTTTGATATTGTATAAAAAACAACATTTCTAAAAAAAATGCCGTTTTTTTTTTTGTCTGCATTGACACGTAACAGTTGGTGAATACACTGATGAAAAATTCTATTTAAAGATAGTCATAAACTTGCGAGAACGGGGCTGTTAGTACGCTCTTCGGAAAATGTATGCTACACAATTTAATAACAAGATTTAACTAATATTTATTACTCTAGCATTTGCCCTGACGTTAAACGTTTTTGACATATTCACCTTAAACTCTGCCTAGCTCACTCAGTGCCTTATGATCTTTCCGCTCTTTCTAGTGTACAGATCAAGTTCCACTTCCATCGTCAGAATTTTGTGAATCTACAGAACTTCCATAGTTTATCGTGATTTACGATTCCTAAACCGAATTCCTGTTGAAGACATTTTATTCAGCCAAGTGTATTCAGTACGCCTAAATAAGGCCCAAAAAAATCATCATCATCAATCTAACAATCTATCTTTATTCGACACTCCTTCATCCTATACGCCATAGGCCAAAAACTGTTGTTGTTGTTGTTTTAATTTCGAAAACCACCAACCACCGAAAACCATTACATCCACATGCCACTTTATATGCACAGTTGACTACGCGGATTCATTCCTCCCTCGCGTTCTGTCTTTCTCGTACACCCCCTCAACCTTATATTAGAAAAACTGAACATTTCATATTTGTGATGATGATGATCTCATGTGAAGACGGCATGATGGCGGCTGCGTCCGCCGTTCAGTTTTCAGTTGCCTACTTTAGCGTCTCCTTTGAAAATTTTACTCGACTTCTCTAGTTATCCACAATGTTAGAATCGCTACGCCGTCGCCGTTCTGGCGGAAGGAAGGAAGGAAAACTAGTCGTGGTGCGTCTACTGTCTTCGCCGCCCGCTGTTGTTGATAGGTCGCTTTATACAAGAAAGCTTGCTCTCTACCGCCATTGCCAGCCTTGCGGTCAAGGCCAACGTCCATTGGCATCAACATCACCGCGATGAACAGCATCATGATCATCATGGACAGCGGCCATTGCCGCGTCCATCGTCAACATCTAGTGAACGACGTCCGGAGCGACGACGACTGGCCACTTGACGGGCCATAGAAAGGCGAGAGGAAAAATAGATAGATAGGCAGATACGTCGCGTCGCGTAAAAGGAGCCGCGCGCACTGGAGCGTCTATAGCAGCAGCAGCAGCAGCAGAAACAGTAGCAAAGACAGAGCTGGTAACCGCAGCGCCAGTTGTCTGTCTCATATACTCATGAACCGTATACTTGAAGAAAAGGGTACAGACTCAGGTACGGAGAGTTCGACATAAAAATGAAGGCTGAGTTGACATGAAGAGATGTAACTTAGTTAAAAGAAAACAATGCTATCGATCATAACAGTAGTTATTCGCAGATTTGCCTGCCGGGTGGCGATTGCTGCAGTTAAACGTCTGGCAGAAAACGTTTTTCTAGTGTTTTCTAGTTAGGCGCTAAGAGACGTCCAAGAGAGGAACGGGTATAAAGGGGCAAGGATAAATTGCAATCGTTCAAGCAATAGCAGTGGTAGCAAGCAGCTTTTGCTACCAAGAAGCGTTTGTTGTCGTAGGCGAACAGCCAACGATGATGACGAAATGTGGCTGAGATGTGGGTTTGATACGTACAGGATGAATAAAAAAGATAAAAAGAATACAGGCAAACAATTTGAAAAACAATGTACCAATGTCACTTGACATAGTAGGGTTGACGGATGCGGTACGATAATGTTAGGTATACACTGTTCATATGAAACGGTAACATAGCTTATCGATTGTTACTGGTGTTTGTATCATGCTTCGTTTCTTATCAACTGCCAGCTTGTTGACATCGCCATTAAACATGGTTTATCATTATGTCAGAAAGTCGATACGGAAGTCTGTAGGCCAACAGTTAAAATATCGCCTGAAAGGCAACTACCAATTGCTGCGTTTTGGTGGACTCTGTGACGACCAAACAAATTGCGCTGTGCCCCGTGTTGAAGCATTGCAGAGATAATATAAAATATAAATAGTTGGGAGTTACGACGGAAAGACTTGGCTTCTTCGATGGAGTTAGCAGGAGTATGAGAGACAAGCATTGTCCATGGATTCGATGGCTTCACTGCTAACTCGTTAAGGATTCATTAGCCAAAACAATTTCATACTTTTAGCCCCTTTAAGCGTAATAAAAAAAAGATGAAATCTAAAGAAAACAGTACGTACGTTCAAAGCAAAAAACTCACTTGTTGTTGCGTTACTATGTGTCTTCACAAACTTCGAACTATAAATTCAATATCGATTCAAGTACCCGTAACCGTGTGGCTAAGCATCACATCCTATTAAGCTAACACACAGCACTGTAAGTAGATATTTCTAACATGTTTCAATGTGTTTAGACATTTTTTTCTAATTATACTAATAATTAATCGATCTGTATCCACGATGAGTAGCAGACATCACGTCGTGTTGCCTGTTATTTCTGTGTTACAGTTCCCAGATTGGGAACGCACCTTCTGCCGCCTCCTTTTGCTGTCGTCGAACTTTAGTCGCCCTTTAGTAGGCACATATGACTTCTACACGCTGCTGCTGCTACTGATCTCTAGCCCCGAGGCTACCATATAAATGGTCATAAACGGCAGCAACGTGGTCGAAAAAGATCAAGGCGACTGACTAGACAAAGCCCCTCATTTACGCTCAGATTCGCGACAATGCTCAACCGGCTCCGCAAGCGAAGTATAGAGCACAGACGGACCGAAGTCCTTCCATCTGCAGGAATTCGCTAGGCGGTATTTAAAGCACCTGAGGTCGAGGCATCGGAACTAATTTCAGCTGCAGCGCAGTTTTTAGTACAAACGAAAAGCTTGTCCTGTCCTTTGGATACGGCAACGTATTACCTATTTACCGTTTCTGCCTGTTTTCGATGACGATTGTACCAGCATACAGCAGTGTTCGCTACCATTCCCTTGGTCTTCATGATTAAATGCCAGTTTTTCAATAGTTGAACCAGCCATACGAATAGGCTGGTTCAACTATTGAAAATGGGACAAAAAGAACAACTATGCCGGTCGTGATGGTGGCGGTATGCGAATTAACACAGGATGTAGAGAGCCAGAGGTATTACATAGAGAGCTTCGAGTGTGGCCTGGCTGCAGGTACATATATATATATATATATAAGTGAGTAACTATGTTACACAAATTCGATGCAGATATGGCTTAGAATGACAACAGCGTTACTAAATCATGTTTATGCAACTACTGGCAAGTCATTTCGTCGGGTGCACACTTTTGATATGATGGTGGTTATAGACCGAGTAGAAAGGGGCGGAACCGTTCTAAAAAAATCATTTTTAACGAAGAAGCCAAACAAAAGCCAACATGGATGTGTGGACTTGAATAGGTCGAATACGCGGCGTGGGAGCTTCAATACGAGCCGAAATGCCGATTTAAATTAAATATAAACTTTTCTCAGTTCGTTCCTTGCCGAGCTGAACCGAAATTTCGTTAGAAAATAGCCCGGCGAGGCCATGCAAAAAGGACAACCACATCGGAACCGATTAAACAATCTACCGCTACAATCAATACGGGATTTGCAACATACGAAAATCGCTTTATTTAATTCTATAAAATGTTTTCTAGAAAAAATAATTTGTGCTTAGGCGATTTGCTGACGTCCTTAAAAAAACGTTCTCAGTAAAGGCCTGCATATAGAACCCTATGGATAAAGAATACCTCGTCGGAACAGCTGCAATTTCATTCTAATGAAATTCGACAGTGAAAATTAACTAACCTACTCTGTAATAAACCTCTGCCGGATCCGGATGAAAATGATCAATCAAACCGTCGAGCCGGCGAGGTCATCGATAATAACGACAACGTAATGTATCAAAAAACAAAACAAGAAGACGAGCTACAGAATCAGAGAAATGTAAAGATAAACAGCCTTCATAAATTCGACGAAAGACATTGACACACAACGCTTATATATAGTTATTTGATAAACAACTTTACCTCAGTGAGGTTATCGCATCTGTTTCGGTTCTTAACAAATTCGACTGCATTCGTAGCTTCCCTGTATCCGTCTACGTTCAAACCGGCTAAATTCTAGTAACTCGCGTAATGGGCGGATAGGGAACTTAGGAAGAATACAGATGCTTTGTCGGCGATGCTAAGCGTCGTCGACTTAAGTTACGGAGACTAACTTGCGCGATCTGCGGCCGACGGGCAGCCGTCGCATTGCCGCTGGAATCGTTGTCGCGACCGTAGAAAGCAGTAGGTTATTGTGGTTATCATTGACGTTGCTATCGTTGTTACTCCCGCGATTGCTGCTGGACTTGTTGTCACGTGGATTCGACGGGACCGTTGGCGTGATCAGCTAAATAGAAACGGCAAGCAAGCGTCAGCAGCTAGTGAAGTAAGCAGTTGCGGACCAATACAGCTACGGGGTTGCAGGAAAAGAAGGAAGGCAGCTTGCGAAACTTTGATTGATAAAAGCCCATTTTTGTCGTAAACTGTACAAAAAAAATTGTCCAAAGGATGGACTGGCTAACCAGCCAAGCAAGCGTAAACATACAAGCGCAAGGCAGAAACTAGAATGTGCCGACTTCAATTCATTATGATTTTGTTCCCACGGTTGCCTAAATGCTGCATTATTCTATCCGATATGTCGCTTTTGTTTGTTATCGCTGCAACTGCCGCTTGACGCGGGGGTTCATGGTGTCTACCCCAGAGTATTGGAAGCAGAATCATGGCTGCGTAAAGAGCAACAACGACAGCTAACTGCACTAATCGAAGTCATAACTCATATCATCACGAAATCTGATAATATTCCCATTAATCAATAAATGATTTGTCCGCAACTATTAGCCAATATGAGTAATCGCTCAGTATTGCCATTACAACAACTACAGCCACTGCGAATAGCAGGGCCCTCGCATTGCCTCCTCACGTCGCGTAAAATCGGAACGATCTCCATCAGCGAAACCATTACCATACCAGTGATTTACTTATATGGTCACCCAGGTGTTCAATACGAGGTTAGCTAGCAACAGCTGTCGGAGTAGTAAGCGTATACGGAAAATCGCGCTAAACTACACAGAATGCGACCATGTGATTGACTCGCACTGCAGAGTGAGGTACCGGTGGCACAGCATAATCCGACCAGGCAAACAGAGGAAAATCGAGAGAGTAAGGGAGAGACGGCAAACCTTCACTAGGTAACAGTAACAATGGTTAAAATAGGACCATTCGATCGAAAGGTAAGAGCGGAAAGATTTTTCATGCGTCTTCTTTTTTTTTTTTTTGCTTATTGCGATGTTTTTAGGTTGGACAAAAGAGAAAAGCACACGTGGCAATAATCTAACGTATTTTTTATACGTGGAGTACGTGTTACGAACGCATTACACTAATGAAGCCATGTTGGACGCACTACCTTCAACGCCTTCAAGGCTCCAATTTTTAAGTGCTCCTTACTATGCGTTAATGGCTTTTTATCATTAAACGTGGATGGAATATCCTTACTGAATAGAAAGCGCCGGATTTTATCTTAGTGCAGACGCATTATAGCCCTGCAGTACACTGGACTAAAATTTAGCATTTGAACCAATGGAGGGCTAGCTCCTCATGAGCTATTACTCAATACCAGTGAGTAAGTTCGAAAAGTTATTATGTGCATTACACTAGGATGACAATTACAATCAACGACGATAAACACCTGAAAAAATCTCTTACGAAGGCAATATCGGTTTGTACAAACGACTCACTGACTTCCGACGTACCGCAGAATCTCACTGTTATGTCGCTGCCTTTAATCTATTTCACGCGTGAGATCAGTCAACAACAATAGAACCACGTAAACACGTTTTAAATGTAGGTCCCTCATAGTAGGCCTTTAGCCATGTTATAAATAATTCCCTACGCCCATGACGGTTGTGTCCAACAGCACATCAACATATTTAGCGAAAAATATCAGTTTGATACAGCATGCCAGTCGTCTAGAGACTAGCTTATTGAAGCTACTGTCTAGTATTCTGTTATACTTAACAACACATCTTAAACCAGGCAAAAGGCGCCAAATTCAAATTGATACGATTCAGAACTCGTCAAAGTTATATGCATGAAACGCTTAGCTGAGTTACCGGGAGCTGTCACGCAAGCAGTGTAATGATAATGAACAAAAGCTCATCTGTAACCGTACCACGCATAGTTCTCTCAGGGATTTACATATTAGACCGTGAACATTTTTGCGTAAGGCAGTGCCATAGTATAAAGCAAGCCAACAGTGAGCGCCTGCCCTGCGCTAGTCCTTCTCGTTTTCCTTCCACCTTCTTTTCTATTAAAGCGGCCCGGTGACTCATGAATTGCATAAATTGGTCTTCCTTAAATGAAGTACTTTCACTAATACGGCCGGCCGTCATCATAACCTTCACTGTCATCACCACGAGCAAGGTCGTCGTTGGACGGAAATCAATCTTCATGCAGCGACGACTGTAGACGGCAAGCGGAGCAAGCGCATCAGAGTGAACGAGGGAACACTAACGTGCCATAGCAAACGGCTCCAATGGGAAAAGCGATGATACACAAAGAAAAAGAATGCGCCTAAAAGGATACTTGCTTGCACACTGATTCGTTGCACAATTGTTGCCTCTACGCAGTTACGGTGCCGAGTCTGGGTTAGAGTGGGCTATGCTATATTTACTACGCGATCGCCTTTGCTAGGCACCGCGTTTCTCGCTCTACGTAGCGTTATAATGTCTCATGATAAATCCTAATCAAGAGAGAATTTCACCAGCACGACCCCGTACGAGCCGCAAGCAGGCGGTGTTAATCGTCAACCTCCGACCATTACGACTGCAACAACCTCCCCGCTGTAGAAATAAAGGTAAGCGTATTTCACTGCCCGCGTGCGGATTGTCGAATCCGACACATCGATTCCTACACAGATATGCGTCATATAGGCGGCTCAGGCCATTTCCTTTTTTGCTTTTCATTTCATCTCTTCACTTTCTAACGAATCGAGGGCGATACGGCAGAATCAGCAGACTATCCGAATTACTCGACTTTCGATGATAGGCCATAACATGTTCACTTTACACTTCGACTAACAAGGTTTGGTATATGATGCGCGAATGGCCAAATAGGAAAAAGAAGTTTTAGGGTGGCTTACTCATAGCTGTATAACTAAATCATCAAAACTAAGTTTTGGCGCATGCCAACAGTCTCATCTTTTGGATAGTTTTAAAAGAAGCTTATTACCAATCATCGTACGATTGCTAGCCAGAACAGTATAGGACGATGCTGATCATTATGCCACTCATGCTGACGACGATACAGAATACGTTTAAACTAATGTCTAGTTTAACTTTCGAAGCGTCAAACGAAGTCGGAAGTTTAGGAAGAGGCCAGCATTCGAAAACGTACACTGAAATTAGTCTTACAGGTATAAACGAGAAATAGGAACGTACGGTCAACACAGACGTAGGACATAGATACAGTGTCTACAACAGCCGAACCCAAGATCTTCCAGCGTTTGTTAGTGACGTTTACACTTTACGTTGCATCGGTTCAATTTGATTTTTCTTTTTTCTAAATCTATCTTGTATCATTATTCGTCCATACACTACGGTGATGTCACCGAAATAAACTAATGCTCCGTGCATTGCAATTCGCTGACTTTCACCTTCCCCTAGCTAGGATGGATAGCTATATCAAAAAGCATTAACCAACTGTAAGAGGGGAAAATACCTGTGTACAGCTAGCGTGCATCATAATGACGTCATCAATTGGTTGAAACGTCAAATACGCCTCGTAAAGCTGTGAAACTTTATCCAAAATATCCTTCTAACAGACCACAATTAGCCTTCCTCACTGATCTTGCGAAATTCGAGTTCAAAGTTCAAATATAAAAAAGTATCGGAAATTGAATGCGAGAAACAGGAAATCGTACCCAGGTGAAAGGGGCCAGACAGACGACGACGAGAACCAAAGAGAGAAAATTGCTATGATTCGGCCTGACGGTACGATACGGTTGGTTGGTTGACGAAACCACAGATACTGTGACAGGATAGAGTATCACAGCTATTATATATACCGATCGATTCACTAACGATATCTATTGTTATTTGTAACTCATAGCGTAGTGACGACACGTCATCTATTTGCGGATCCAGTTGACTTCGGCTATCCTATTGAATTTCATAGATCATATTCAGATTTCCAGGAAGGCCGTCTACTGCATTCGGTACTATTCACGACTTGTCTATATGACAGCCAATTCTTCCCTCAGTAAGGAATAAGGGGAATAAGGTTATTTTTATCGCTCCCAACATTCGAACAATCGAAAAAGGACAATCTTACTTTAAAAATATTTATGGTAATAAGAGGCTATGTAGACATATGTCCCATTTCTATAAACTGACAGAACAAGTTTTCAGCTTCGTATGGTCCATTGGCTCCTATTATAGAGTTTCAGAAGGTACTCTCTTAGCGCTTGTCACAGTAGCAAGTAGAAACAGTTCGGCTGTAGCTTCGTAGTTCTTTAATACAGCATAACCTAATTTCAGGCCGTCCCGTTATCAGAAACAGCATTACATAGGACGGATGCAAAGTCAAATACATGTCGCTTGTTAACCTTGTCAGCTAGCCGCAGTGAACGCGATAGATTTAATCACATACAACTGTATGATGAGAAAACCTCGCCGTAGTTTCCATTCCGATTCCAAAAGTGATCTGTCTACAGAAATTCGCTTAATTGAAGAGTCAACGCGGACCAATTTAATTTGTCCTAACTCAAACGTCACTGCGTTCATTATTTTGCTCCGTTTGTCAGCGACGTGACGATGGGCTTGAGTATAGTCCCTGGTCACTCAACTCTGGTTATGGATTGCTCATCGTGCGATTCGCACTAGACTCACGTGGCCTCGGCCGGAACAGTTCAGTCCTCGAGTGAACGCATATGGCAATTGCTTCAATGGCTTAGTTATCTTACATGTGCTTCGCATCACTCACAAAAAAAAAATATATATATATATATATGGTAAATATGCATTTTCTTTACGGCGAATGAGATGCATATCCACACTTTAGCAACAGAAAAACAAAAATCCTTCCTTACTACACCTTTGTTGGCTTTATTTAAAAGTTGATAGGTACACGTGATGACACAGGCTATAGAAGACCTTCACTTTAGGATCGTATTGATATACAAAGAGTTACATCGTTCGCTGAAGAATTGCATCATTTTATGCAGAATTATACTGTCCCAGAATAATTGTGTTTTACATTCACCGACGAGCTGGTAACCGGAAAAAAGGTAGTATACCCATAAATTGTGCAGTTACGCACTCAAGATGAGCATACAAGTTTATCCAACTTTATCAACCTTTGACACAAAGGATTATGCGTATATGTATATATATGTAGATCACAAAACGGTACCTAACGGACCTCTCGATTATCTGATGCCGTATACCGTGCTCTAAGTAGGCAAGTGCCGACGCGAACAAACACACGGTCCTATTCATAGCACGCCAACCACCTGCACGCAAAATCTCATGAGCGGCAACGACAACATAAGTTACAATGTAGTTAGTGCCACCACTATTCAGTAACTTTTTGACCCCTCGTTTCGAGTTCTTTGCCTAATCTAACTTGTTTGCAAGCGTTGCGTTGTATGGACCACCGCAAAGAGAATACCAATCAAGGAACAGTTGTTGTCATCAGCTTTTTTTTACACAGTATCCATCACTTCAATGTTTATTGTGGCAGGCACTACATTCGTTTACGCTGCGCTGAACGAAAAAGTACCGGAGCGGCAAAGAAAACGTAACGATGAAGCCGTCACGACGGTAGAGTGACGTGGAGTCCATTAAGAGATGAGATACCCGGCGTGTAATAACTCGCTATTTAATAGGCGACAACTTTGCCCAGAAGTGGAGCTACAGTCAACGCATAAAAGACCATATAAGTCTTGAAGATTCAACATTTACAGAGCGAAAAAACCGAAGCACCGGAAGCAGTTTTGTCACCATTTACAACACCGCTTAGTGCTCGCGGAGTGCATAAGGACCGACAGCGGCAATGTGTAGCGTTCACCGGCGTTTCAGCTTTGGCAGTACCGTCGCTGTAAGAGAACGTAATGCTTTGCTAGAAGCTGCTGTTGCTGCTCTATTGAGGACTGGAGTTGAGGTATCTGTTTTGTCTCACTATGTCCAACGGCTTTGCCAGTCATTGCTGTTTTCCACCATTCATTCTGCTGGTTAGGGGACGTCTATTCAGGCCCACATAAGCCTTAAAAGCGCAGCTATCCCGGCGTCTATGCGCAGATCTACTCGCAACCACTTGATATCTATATAGACATGAAATATATGCAGTGGGAAAGAACAGCTGTTGTAAACGATGGGGTTAACGTCAGTAATGACTAGGAAGTAGAATGGGTTTTTGAACCAACCCTTTGCTATACCGACGATCGATAGCAATAGTTTTTTCTTGTGACCTCGGAGTAAGGGTCCCTTACAACAATCGATTGAGACGGTCATCTGATTTTCTATTGAATCAATTAAATGCGAAGTGTTACAAACGATAACCGTTTGTAAATGAAAAGAAATATGTATAAATAAAGTCCGCTACCACACCGGTCTAATTTACTATTGGTTGCTCCTACTATGTAAGGTAAGCTATTGTGCACTCATGACAGGGACACATGGAAGTCGAAAGGAATTTTCCTTTGCTGAAATGAAGATGCATTCGCGAGTAGCGATATATTAAAGTCTGATGATACAAAGTACTGACCATATAGCAGGACGGAAATAAACACGGTGGAGTGCAGTACCTTAGTTGATATTAGATGGAGTAGTAATGAATAATTTAGCCCCGTGATCGTGGGACACTAAGTTGTCTCGATCCGAAGCTCGGCGTAAACACACGTTTCGTATTGCGAGCGGTGTTTAACGACAGTACCACGAATCCGAAACATTTATAGTAGTAACTGGAGAAATGGTGGCCAAAATGATGGGTTCTTATCATTGTTATTTTGTAGGAGACGCCAAAGTTCTGTAGAAAAGAGCATAGTTAGTCATTATTAACCATGTGAAGTGAGCGGGTCGGTTGCATTAAATTTTCGTTTTTTATCGACCTGGAGAGAGGCCTTAAAACACGCGTCCTAGAAAATTGTCTGGCTGGTGACATGAGAGAGAGGGCGGTATGCCCCACATTTTTCTGCTCTGTCATTCCAGACTGACATAGCTCTGTGAAACAAACCCAATTCTTCCGGGCTTCGAAGAAACATAGACTCCCATGAGAAATACCCAAACACTGTCACTGATTCTCGACAGACTAAGATATTTCGAGGTCCAGCGAGCGTCGCTGTAAAATCCACAGCTGAGCTTTTCTACTGGTAGATCGGGTCTGCTAGCTTGAACACGATATATCCCACGAGATCGAACAACGATGTTCTCGGTAACGTGTCGTTCGCGCGGTGTAATAATACTGTCAGACCATCCTTTGATTCTGCATCGGTTGGACCGTGTTTGCGAAGATCTAAGGCGCCCGCCAACTGACAGCATAAATTCTCTATTTTCTCCAGTCCGAGGCAAAGCGTCATTTCGATTAAGCGCACGTTGTAAACATTATATAATCTATTAATACAGGAAACTAGTGAACGACTGATTCGTCTAGACACTCTGATTAGATAGATCTGTGATGCTATTTCTAGAAGTTGACACATGATCATGATCGCCGATGTCGTCGATCACGCCGTCACGACGTCGAAAACATATCTACGACAGAGATACACGATACGCGAGAGCCACGCACCACGGTTACAATCCATGTTCATCCTTCTCCTTATCCATTATCCTCGTTGCCTCGATAAACCCCATCCCACTGTCATCATGTTAAAGCTAGAAGCGCGCGTACACTGTAGGAAATTTACAGCCAGATCTTCCAGCAATAGCTGTAGGAGTCGAGGTGAACATAGAATTGAAGGACCGTTAGCTCAGTAGACAACGACACATCAATACACTCACGGAGATAATACACACAGACACGACATAGCACCGCACGAATGAATCGAGCCTGAGCGGCTGCACGCACACATACATAGACTGGTCACAAGACAACACACGAATGATAATTTTGCAGTGTGCAATGCAAACAGTTGGGTGCTTGTAATAGTAGACGTCGTCAACAGTAAAAAACAAAAAATCGTAGTGTTTTTTTCATGTAACGTAAATGCCACTTTGTTGTTATTTCGTCAGCGCCCTTTTTTCTCTATGTGTCCAAAATTGAAGGGAGAAAGGTTTTTTTTTTGTGCTCAGCTTCTCAAGATTATTGTTATCCTATCACGAATCCTATACGACAGCGCTGGTCGCCTTGCCGATGATGTCGCTCATCGTCGCTCAGCACCTGCCCTAGCGCCTTGCTACTTTAATGTCGTCCCGATGCTTGTGGCTTTTAGCGCTTGCTTAGCACTATTGGCTCTTGCTCCTATGCTGTAACCGCTTAGCCGTTTGCCGTTGTTCGTGCGCGAATACTGCAACGAATCACTTCCGACGCGGCAATACGTAGATCCCGCGCGAGGATCGAAATGAATTTGATTGGCATTTTTTTACCGACACTCACAGAGCAAGTAGCACTCATCGACACTCACCTGATGGGGCCCAAAACGCCCGCCGGAACGCTTAATTTTACCTTAATTTTTCCACTCTGGGCGCACGAGAACCATAATAAAATCGCTAAATATTACAGTAAGCACGATGTTGACGTCACTAACCGCAGCACCGTCTCCAGCAGACGAGGCCAACATTGCCATTGGCCAACGGGTGGCCTTTTGCATGTTTGGGTTTCAACAAGGGCCTAAATTGGCCGTGCCGTCTGCGAAGTAATGCGCGCGAAACTTTGAACAAACCAATCATGCGCAGGCGACTCATGCAGTGCGCGTATTGTCTGCTACGAAAGCCATCTGGCCGCGAAAATTCTGATAGCCAAACATGATCGAGTTCCACTCCAATGACGACTGTGTTGTCGTAGAAGTCGTCGTAGAAGCGCGCGGGCTGTTAGTTGTGCTGCCCGAACCACAGATACTGGGAGACCTTTACAGAAAAAACAAGCAGCCTAACAGGCAAGACCAGGCCAAGATACAAGAGAGGTGCTTTTCGCGCGCACGTTGATTTCCCTTCTTATGGCGGTTGCCGCGATAATGCCAATGAGCAGCAGCACGGAGAATAAAGGCGAAGACCACTAATCAAATTCAACGCTGGCAACCGAAGAAAACTACGTATCTGTTACAATTAATCGGCTGTTACCTGCTGCTACTTGTGCAATTAATTATGGATAAACCTATGAAAAGGCTAGAACGTTGCTGAAAGAAGCCGCACGATCTCTCTTTTTTTATCGCTAACTCTTGAAATCACACTCGCAGTCTTCTAGTAGCATTATCTCTGTGAGTCACAGCAGTGGAAGGGGTATATTTGGGTTGCATGTCCTTTGTCGTTAAGAACATTACATGAAGTAGGTGCATGCCAAAGGTTTTTTGACATATCGTCTTTCGAGAATGGTCGTTCTTAACACCGGCGCAGTAGCGACGTATCGAAATTAGATTATAGCAGAACCCTGCCGCAAAATCTGCGCAGCAAAAACAAAGGGGACGGGGCTCTTAAGTGTAAGGTGAAGCTATCGAAATGGTGCTTGAACGTTAGCGTTTCCTGCTACGGGAGCCAAGAACACACAGAGAGGAGGCAGAAGAAAATAGCCCCGATTCAGACGGCATACGAATCAGTGGAATTAGGTAAGAATTTCACAAAAGAGAAACCACTGTTACAAGTAACAGGCAAACTGGGTTACCTAATAATACCTGCTACAACAGCTTAATTCGAGCTCAACTTCGAGATTAACCGCTTGTTGGCGTTAGTCGGTATTAACCGCCTACGAGGTTCGCGCATGGCAGGTCCCGAAGTGTAAGAGACCGAGAAGGAGAGCCGACTGCAGGTAGAAAATCGTGAGCATCGATACAAGTCGAACCGCTAAGTGCAGGGAAAATGTAGGGAAAACGTTTCAGACCTGTTTGTTTAGGAATTCAAAGCTGTTCGCTTCATTTATAGGTTGTGGATCCTTGGCTCGCCTATGAGGGTTTTGGATGTGTAAAGCAAGTATCGAGCAGGTTTTTCTTTATAGATTAGAATGAAGTTATTATTACTATTTGTATCTTTTGAAAAACAATTTATTTCGGTAGAATTTTGCCGTGGTTAATTTAGATCTCAGCGGATTATTTTTTATCAGCCATATTAAATGTATATGTATATATATATATATATATATATATATATATATATATATACAGCGTTGAGAAACTGGTCAGGAAGGATAACCTAAATCGAAATGATCCTAATCTACACATGGACCCAAAGAAGTTTCCATATTTCTAGGGGACGATTATATTTGGGTTCGAGGTAGGCGGCTACGCAATTTGGAAGACATCCCACGATCGTCTAAAAAAATTTGTCCCCAATGATCGATCTCAATACTGTGAAAACTTTCTCAGTAACTACCGAATAAAGTACGTACATCCAAGGCATACGTTATCAATATTTTTGCTCACGAACTGATTAGAGCAGTTCTATAGCTACTTGATATGGAGATTTTGAGCAAGCAAGAGTTGTTAAGAAAAGGCCCGTCGTACTGTTAAGCACTGAGAGGTTAATAAGGGCGGTTCCTGTCAGTAATGGCTTAAAAACAGAAAACGACCCACTCATCGTCAACGTTTGTTTTAAGTTTGTTCCAAATTTAAACCAACAATGTATAGATTTTTAGTTTGAAAGTTCCGGCATAAACGCTTTGAGCTAATTTGACTGAACTATATTTGGAGTCTCATTGATCCGCGTGATACCGGACATCTCGAATCTTCTAGATCTCTATCATTAATCGACCTGTTTAACATTTAGCAAATAACGTTTAGATGGATATAGATGCTAGACTCACGATACTCATACGATGGCGGTGGTGTAAGCTGGTAAATGGACGTAGACCGGCTATTATTGTGTATCGATGCAGGGTATATTTGTTTTTGTCGGATGAGTTAATTTCTCATGGTTGCTTCGATCATTGACAGCGCATGGGTAATTAATTTCCTACCCAAAATTTTCTGATTTACGCGAATAGCTATACTCCTAAAAAGGGTTGCACCTTAAAAAAATAGTTGATACAAGTTAACGTTCCGGTTGTGGACGTCCAACTAAATAGTAAATATTAGTAAAAACATCATTAAGACTTGTCTTTTACTACCACAGAAACTTTTTAGCCACTCGCTTAGCTAGCTTGTTCTTCATATCAAACTTCTCCTCTTGCGATTTTATTAATGTGAACCTTTCCAATTATATGCATATTGTTTTAGTGATTCTGCATTACATCATTCTATCAGTTTGTATATACGATTTTTCAGACTAAAAAAAAACAACAGCCAAATGGCTCAAAGTTGGGCTGGTTGACGATATTTAGAGATGCTATGGTTTAAGAAACTCATAGCTGTACCTTTTATGAGCACGGACCACCATGCACGTTGTGCATATATCCTGTCAACATCAATGGCACAAAACACTATCCCTAGATCTGTTTGTACTTGAAAACAGAAAAATCCTCAGAAGGGGACTTCGATCAAACTCAGTACAGTGGTTTGGCGGCGGTCTACTTCAGCAAAGGCGGATATCTAGGAAAATTTGCTTTCGGTGGCAGACCTCGTTAGAAAAAGGATACTAATAGTATTTAGTGGAAATCAAATTCAGCGCAGTGCGGCGGGTCTACCGACCAAAACGCTACCATAGCGTTGGTGGATCATGTACATAAAATCTTTGGGGTGGAGCAACGATAACGTGTTTTTACCTACTGAACATAGCGACATGTAAAATGGTCTAGGTTCGAAGCTGGCCGTAGGCACAATTCATTTCAGAAGCAAGTTTTACGGGCCGTACCGAACATTAAACGCGCAATACTTATTAATATGCATCACAGTCCTTGTGTGGCAAAATCAGCGAACGACATTTCAACAGCATTTCCTTTGTCCCTGACCTAGGCATCAGTGTACAACTAAATGGGGAGAGGTGCGTCGGCGTAATGGTTTCGACTGCGTATACGAAGGCTCGGGTTGAAAAGGCCAAAGGTGGCTGAAGCGCGAATTCAACGCAACTGTGTGAATAAATAAAATTACGAAATGACGATCGGAGTAAATGCGTTGAGCTTTCGAAAATAAAGCACATGTATGGTATACGACTGCTGAATTATGCTGCAATCGAGTAGGGTAAAAATGTTTTTTAATGAGTATGTAGTTGTATGAGACGGCGTGAAACGGCCACAGAGATCAAACATATCATCGATAGCACCGCTATATTCAGATTGTTCTTCATTTTTTTAACTGTAATTTATTTTTACCAAATAGGTACCGTTACACGAAATTAGAAAAGAATACATCAAACGTTAGTAACGATGTCACGAAAAAAAAGAGTCCACAAAGTAGAATGGGACGTAAGTTACCGTTTGAGATTATGGGTACGATATGACAACACAAGAGTTGCTTCACCGTGTAGGATCGTCGTTAAAAACGGTATTTAATTAAAAAAACAAAAAAGGATAATAAAATGAAGTAATTTTCAATTAGAAAACTTGATTAATGCCTAACTTTCGGGAAATTAAAAAAATCTGCTCCTTTAGTTTATTGCTTTGAACTACCTGTCAGTAGCTTCTCTTAGCCGTAGAAGACAACAGCAGCAAATAAACTTCATTGAGGTTCACGTGCATACAAGTTTATGGTGTATTCAGTGAAAGCTGGTATCGGTTCCGAAAAAAAATGAATCGAAATTAGGATAATTCCGGTTTAAAGACGTATCTATGTACGATTTAGGCGATCGATGACGGTTCCTTTAAAGTTAAATAGTATGTTAGGGATTCTCTTGCTAAACGTAACCGAAGCGCAACATGAGTACATTATGGCGCATCCACATGGAACAATTGAGTTATGGTCTTCTTGATACGTATATTTAATTCAACAATATCGAATCGCAAATGTCTCTTGAGTATATCTCTAATGCAAAGGGCTATTACAGTACAACGGGTAGTATTACGACACGACGGGCGGTGAAACGCCGCCATAACGGCGATGATGAAACGACCGAACACACTAATTTTTGTTGATTATTTCAAATCCTCAGACTGAAGCTTGCCCGTGATATTTGTACATGTGAGGTACTGTGCTACATGCTTCAAGGTACAGGGCTGACATGGGCCCGTCCTATACGTCGAGCACCGCTATGGGTTCTCTCTTCTTTTCCTTTGTTTTCAAGACACATCGGCGTTCTTCTAATCGCTTCGTCTTTAGTAGAGTTACCCGGATAGTGGTGTATACCGATACGTATCTCTTTTGCCCGTTAGCGTATTTGCATACCGGTAATAGAAACATGTTGAATTTTTTAAATTTCTTGATAGAAGCCTGTATCGTTTGCTGCATTAATAGATTGCCTGGTAAGCAGAGCCACAATTCAAGTCAGAAAGGGATCGGCCGTTATCGAGACAGCAACTGCTATGCGTATTTATTGCCTTTGATCGTCCGGGTAACCATTTTGCATTTACTTACATGAAAATGTATGTTTTCACAAGCTATATATATGTAGTCCAAATATTTTCACGGGTTGCACAAAAATAAGTTCTAGCAAATTCGTTTCGATAATTGCCGATTGTTCTATCTATTCTAGAAGTATCTGGGGTACCTGAAGTTCCGTTGTATTGTTTTGGTCGGGGCGGCTTTTGTCATGTTAGGTACGCAGTATGTTATCTTTTGAGTATAGTAGTTAAACCACTAGATATTAGTTCGAAATGTAGTCTACTTACGTCCGAATTATCAGCTATACTTTCACCTGTTGCTGAATTAAGCAGGCAAGCACGTTGCCCACGGAAAAGCTATGGGCAGAAGGATGAGGCCAGCAACGATTGAGAGGCTGAAAAGAGCTGTCGCATCCTAGATAGAATTTTGATCAGAAATTCGCAAATTTTTACAATGATGCAAGTAAGAGATTATTGAAAAAAGTCTCTAAATCGATTTAATCATCAAGTTACTCGATTGATATCAGCTATATTATTTGTATTTTTATATTTCTAGCTTAATTGTATCAGTTAGTTAAAATTTGGCAACCGTTTAAAATTTGCCGCCAAACACTCTCTGAACAAAGTTATTAAAACATTTTTATGATATGTAAAAGCTACATGACAAACATATAAAACGCCCGTTCGCCTATCAAAGATGTTTTTAGATCGATAGACTTATTTTCTCTTTGCCCTGGGGTTTACGACGGTGAATTTTAGCAAGAAGTAATGGTGGATAATGTATAAAAGATATAACAGTAATTGTATAGCTCAGGGCAATGACAGTCCCTGTAAGACTTTACGACATCACAAGTTGAGAGACCGTTTACCTCCCTTAATTGTTGAACATAGGGCTTAAGAAAAATGGTGCATTCATTAAGCACTGAACTAGGTAGTAAACAATATCAAACAATTTCCAAAAAACATCTAGGATAGAGTTGTACATGAGTTCAATGCACAACAATTACTGACGGCATCTGAAAGAATGATGGTCGATGATCGTAATTTTTGTAAATACGACAAGTTTATTCTCGCCGTATTGACTTGAACTGATCCAACCCTGGGGTTTACCTTCGGTTGCGTCGTATGTAGAAATGTAAATTGCGTGTAAAAAAAAAAAGCAGTAATTTTAATATGAATCTATTTTCTGTTTGTGAAATTCTTCTTCTTAGATGTTTATTCCCCATTCGTGATGCATAAGATGCGGTAATTCGCTTGCCAAATGTATGTAGAGATTTTGATTCAATGCTCTGTTTTCGTTATCAAACATAAAGGCCTTATGGCTTAAATGAGGCCCGTATATGTTGGGCTAACAACTTTTTTTTTTTATATGAAGACTGTACAACGCACGAAGCCTTAAGTGATCCAGCGTCAGCTTTGTATTTAAGCTACTTAGCGTCTTGAATTATGTGTAAAAATATAACGCCATTGAGTACCAAAACGCAACCGTTGCTGATAATGACAAACTTTGAAGAAGTTCATAGGCGTATTATACATGTGATTATACCGAGCATGTATAATATTGATGATAAATCTAGTTAACTTGGTAACGAGTTGATTTTGTTCGCTTCGAATTATGCAGAACCACTCACTCTACTGATCGAATACTCTCGCATTTATCTAGTTATAGACCAGCCTTCTTCCGCCATTAGCGAATGTACTAATTACAGGTAAAAACGCACTTTAGCCCATGGAACTCATTTAGTCAATATGGTTTGCCGTATCAACTACTAACATAAGCTGCAGTACTCGAACGGATGTACGCAGTTATTACGCGATACAATATGAGAACTTTGCCTAAACTCCTTTTCATAAAAAAAAAAAAAAAAAAAAAAAAAATGTGCTCAGCGTGGCTGCGTCAGCGCATCACCTGCTCTGACGGCTCGCGCGTTCATCTTGACAAAACTTCCGCAAGTTCTTACGTCAGCGAAGGCCCGTTATCAAAGGTTGGTTTCGCTTACTATATTGTTACTAACTGGTCACCGACGGCTTGCTTCATTAAGGGCAATTACGCTTATCAAGATAAGGACAGCCAAATGTACAAAGGAGCTTTCTGGGAGTACTATACACGTAATGGTAAGGCATCTAGTGGGAGAATGAGCATCCGGATACTTACGTTCATACACGTTTCTATACAGGCATTAAGTACACGGAGATGAGCTTGGTCTATTTCTAATACGACAGAATACGTATTCGCATATACCGTCTATATGTATGTATGAGCTACACAAATCCTATTACATTTCACTGATTTTATGGTCATTTTTTTGGTCATTGTAGTGCGTTCTGTATGGCTGCATAAAATATGCTATGATATCATAAATGAACGAGACCACAATAACAAATGATGATCACTGAAATAAACGAGCAGACATTCTATTGAAACGCGTTTGCTGTTTGTCATGAGGTAGACTACAAGTTAAATGATATAATGCTTTTTTTTATATTTAAATATATGCAAATATACGCCTGTAATATACTATTGGCTTTCGTCGAAATTGGCAGAACTATGTGTCTTTGTGGCATACTGGATCAATGTCCTCATCTGTATAATTGTTTAGTTTACTCGGTTCACATATTGCTCCTATCTACCTAACTGGACCTCATAGAGGTTCATCAAGCTTCATGACACCGAAGTGGAAAGGTCCTTCTGACTCGGCGGATTTAAATAGATTCGGGAATATGTTAGGCGCCGTAATATGCCTGTAATTTCTATTGTAGCAAACCAATCACAAAATTAAAGCCGCGACCCGATGAACGTCCATGAGCCGTTTATGGCTAAAGCTAACCCAATAATACTACACCTATATTCTTCCTTAGTCAAACAGGTTACTATGCAAATCTAGATGTATCAGCTTAAAATTGACTATGCTATAAACGTTGACGTACATATAAACAGAAAGTTTTTGCTCGAGTAGAAATTCGGACCAATCTTGCCAGCAGCCATACTGCCCGTCGTGCTCGCCTTAAGCGGCATAGTTACATAGTCTTCTACCAGTAGTTCAATCTCATCCATGCGACGCTATCGACCAGCCAATAATTCTATCAGCGGCATAAACACTTCCGAAACGATGCTTTCCTCGCTAGAGGGACCTTCACATTGGTTCCCTCCACCCGGATGGTATTCCTTATAGAAAGCTCTGTGCGTGCGACGCAGATTCGAAGGAGACTCGTGAGCAGAAGAAATTCCTGCGTGCCCTGAGCTCTTGTTCCTTCTTAAATAGACATTAACGCAATGTGCCTATAATCTTCGTTCCTTGCTTATATCGCCTCTTTTGTCTAAGTGCGGATTCCAGCATGACGAAATGGTAACTAATGCAAAGCCTGAATATACCACTAGTGTTACCATTACGCCATCCGGGTATGACAGGCCGGTTTAAATAGCTTTCACCACTGAGCGATCGGTGGCACAAAGCCATAAGCCCGTTGGCGGCGGAACCACGTATGGGGCCGGGCTGCTTGATGCTACCCTACTATATTATGAACGTTAGGATGCGCGAGCGCCTTCTAGCTCGTACGTGCCTTAAACGATTGCTGGAAAGCGCTTTAACCCGTCCATGTATTTTCTCCGGTTACCTTCCCCCTTGTCCTCATATTTGACCGACTCACACCAGCGAGATGTTAGCGACATTTATTCGGGAAAGAGAGAGGACTTTTATATCCTACAATGTTTTTTTTGTGCTATTCCAAGCGGCCACGCCACTTTTCCGTCTGTTCCGGTTCGTTGAGTGGTTGATTCTATCTTTCTGTAACGTATTGTTCA
Source organism: Varroa destructor (assembly GCF_002443255.2). Classification (NCBI taxonomy): domain Eukaryota; kingdom Metazoa; phylum Arthropoda; class Arachnida; order Mesostigmata; family Varroidae; genus Varroa; species Varroa destructor. Next base: position 28,816,963 of record NW_019211458.1, on the reverse strand, counting down.
CGGGCGCTTCAGGTCATGGGCCCCGTATAAGTCCGGCTTCAGTTAGCCTCCTGGCATCACCTTTTCCTTTTTTTCACTTGTATCGTCGAGTCTAAATAGATGGTCTGTACTTGTAAGGCCTGCCGCAGTGAATCGGTAGAAACCAGTACTGTCGTAACGTTTCGCTTAGCCGTTTGGCATCGGGGAACGAATACGAACCCCCGAAGATGACTGGATATGAAAACGAAAATGTGGTAAGCAACAGAGGTGGAGAAATAAAGAAACCTCTCGTCATTCTAAGGCTACTATTGAACCCGCTGCTGTCCGCACTACACCGCTCAGCGGCTGCATTGCACGATGCCACTACGTTTCTGTAAAGGACGACGAGGCCCCGGCAATTTTTTAGTGTTTTGAAAACGGTCTCGCCTCGTCCTGCCCGAAAGCAAATCGCTGGTCGACCGTCTTCAGGAGAAAATTAGGGCTAGAAAGTAAAGGGGAGATACGGTCGCTGATCTTCTCTTTGCTACGATTGGACCCATCTGCGGAACGGAAGGGCCGCAAGTGATGAGACAATCAGAGTACCCGCTAAACAGTATCGCATTGGTAATGGTCAGCTCGATAAAACCTTCGAAACAGAGTATACAGAGTAGGTTTCCATCGAGGGTGAGTGTTTAACATGGTAGTGCATCGTTACAAGCAGCGCGACGTAGACCGAAGCGTCCGCGTTATAAAGAATAGTGCTACGTTTTGTTAGAGTTGCTTGTAGCGTCTGTTTAATTAAAAGTAATTGTTTAGTGAAGTCAACATAACAGTAAATGCCAGCAAGCAATAAAGTGTTTATGTTGATATTTAGCCGCTATTGCATTAGCTCTATGCAACAATCTCCTGTATCACAATTTTCCATAAATATATTAATCCTTACAGACCGAACACGGCAGCTCGGGTGCGCTATCGCCACCACGGGCACTGAAGCATAATTTACGTGGACGTATTTATGATATGTGAAAAGAATATGCGGACCTGTCGGGTTTCCCAAAGCTTACTTGATGTTGCGTTCCGATTACAACCTTGTAAATATTTCATAACAAGTAAATCCCAACATACAAGGGTACAAGGTATCCCCTGAGTTCACTATGGGCAATATTTCTCCACGTTACTTACCAGCTCGCCGCTCCGTCAATTCACTTAGAACTTCGACTCAGAAAGTATACAATGTTTACATTAAACGCTTTGTATATATTGCATGTGAATCACAGTGGTGACCAACAAAACAGAGAAAAAATTGCGCGCGCACTACGCTAATAGTAGCCACAGTGTGTGTATATGTCAATAATGTCTATGAGAAAATGCGCAGCTCAAATCCTGAGTAGGGTAGACAGTCAGGAGTGCTTGAACGAGACTCACATGAGTAATCAGGACACTTAAAACGTTCAGACAGGAATTGCATTCATCAAGAACATCTGGTGTAACTGTTCATGCGGCACTGCTGCAGGTGGACTAATTTACAATAAAACGGGCAACAAGTTCTTGGGTAATATGCTTCTTATAATAGTTCCAAGAAAATGCAAAGTCAGTAATACCAGATGCACCGAAAGTTTACAACACGTACAATATCAAAGCAACTCCAATCCAGCTTTCCTCACCGCAGCCCCATAACGGATATAGCCACAGTTTACTGGCGAAGTCATTGGATGACTACAGAAAAAGTCAAAATAAATGATAAGCTTCTAATATAATGCTAAATATTTGAAAAATTCTAATTAAATCAGATTCCTACGCAGCATTAGGCTTGGAAGACCGCGCAGCACCCCGTTCATCATAGCAAACGCAATCCATAAACATATACAGAAGAAGAAAATAGGATTGTTTTTCATGTAGTATAGACTCAGCATATTTGAAATAAAAACAACGACGATCATATGTCCAGCCATTGAAAAATCCGTACTTGAATAAATTGAAAAAACATACGCAACGTTAGACCTCTCTCATATAATTTGCTATGTGTACGAGAAGTGCATACTGATAAGCGATATAAATTTTATAGAAATGCGTTACAGATCCCAGACAACTGCTTAAGGATGGGTCAACTGGGCTCATTTGCTTGCTGACCTTTTATCGTGTGCCTGGCAGAGATCCAATGTCCTATATTTGCTGAAAGACCATCACGTCTTTGTGAGTAATAGGTTGCGTTGAAACTAAAAAAGCCATTAGCTATTCAATTTTGACGCTCAAGTGCAACGTGTCCTGCCAGCCTCATCTGTTTGTAGTCCAATTTGTTGATGCTTTTTGAAAGGATCTTCTTTAAGCCTTCATGCGTAAATATCGAGTTTTGATAGGCTTCCTATTTCGGTGTGTAACGAAGATGTATCTTAGATGAAATTTAAGCTACTCTGAATTATCGTAAAGTAGGTCCCTTTAACGTCACGTTATGATGATGGCAAAACTAACCGAGGTTAACATGGACATATTTTTCATAATTATAATTTACGTATCTGCTTGTGCGACACTCATCAATCAAGACCTTATTCATTAGGACACTGCTAGGTTCAATACGGGCACCTCTGGGAATGACGCATAAAGGAAGCTACCCTCTCAGAGTTGTCGGTCATATTTTCATGACGATATTTGCCAGTTAATCGTATAGCGGTGTGCGTGCCGCACTTCACAAGCAGGTTTGACAGGGAAGAGAAAAAGACATTAGAAAGAGCGCACCTCTTAAGACGCGCTACAAGATATATGAATTTGATCTTGCTGAGAAAAAAACCGGATACGTTGCCCGCTATACAGGATACATTGGCTCAGAATTAATGTCATTTATTTGTAGGCTGCAAGTATTTCGATGAAATCTTTTGCATTTACCGAAAAAAATATTTCCGACTGATGAATTTATTCCATGTAACGACCATCCGCGTCAGTCCCTGTCTTCGAACCTCTACTTGATAACTACGATGAACAAATTCACGTTGTCGTGTTGATATTTGTTACAGTAACTCAACTATCCTTATGGTGGCGCAAAGGTTACGTGACTGCTAAATTAGCGGGAAATGTAACATGGTTTAGGTTTGAAATCCGACGTAGACGCTTTTCGCTTTGCGTTGGGGGGCGAGTCGTCTGAGGCAATGCTTACCTCATCATCCGGAAATTACCGGAAATCATTGATGAGAGAATGCTCACTACTCAACGAGGCATTTCTGCGTTAATTTGCTATTACGGAAACATGTGGCCTAGAATTACATTTAGTGGCCACCGACTGTTTAGCGACAGCTTTCAGAATAACTATATTAATTTTGTTGGTGACAGATATGCTTTTTTGAAAAAAAAATCTTTGAAAGGAGCTGTCTTTCTCAACGTGTGGAACATTCAGATTGTAAGCGCAGATTGGAAATTGCCGACAGGTAGCGGTCGTTTCTGCAATAGCTTTTACATCGATGGTGAACACTCTCTCGTGGCTGAGGAACTTAATAACAGCTTGCTGTTCTGCGTTTAAGAGAAGCTAGAAATTTTATTAGCATTAACTATGCCTTTTAGATTTCACGGAGCTTGAATCTGACTTTAATGGTATGACACGTGTACCTGATACAAGTTTTCGCAAAGGATTTAGTCCGTGCACCCGGCGACGCATTAAATATTTCCACCAGTGGGCGCATCCAGAACCCCAGTATCGGCAACAATGGATTTTAGCACTTTCTCGACTAGCTGTGAAATCCTTACGGCTATATAGGTATTCTTCCTGTTTTGGCCCTCATAAGCTGGCCTGCACTAGATGTGTTCTCAAACACTGTGCTATAAGCTGTTGACTTCAGGTAACAAAGCAAAGTTTCTTAGCTCTTAGATCTTAGCTTAGAGGTTCTTTCTTGCATTTGACCTTTCGGAAGGATTCGAACATATCTACTTCAATTTATTTACGTCTATAGTTCAATGTAAAAAAAAAATGTCGGTTTCACGCTGTGCTGCAAATCTGTACATTTATGTAAGGAATAATTAAGGAGCAAACTAATATTACCATAACAAGTTTATTCCCAGATGTGACTTAAACCTATTTTGTAGCGACTGAGAGATCTTGACCACTTGATTGCACATTTTATTAGTTCAAAAGTGGCAATGTGTAGAAACGTGTGTAGATGCTTTCCTGTTGCATTGGTGTCAATGATGTATCATTTTGCCTATGTCTAGTACCAAGAAGGTAAAAACAGGAACCATTTTTATCAACTGCACCGTTAGAAAATATAGCTTAAGGGTAGAAACTTTGTGTTTTTATTTAGACCGTCAACTAAGGGAGGATCCAAAATATGCATAGGTATATCTGCTTTTCTGTTCAATTCTCAGTGTCTCAGTCACTAATGTCTGATGACATAGTTGCAATGTTTTTCAATTTTGCCTCCAGAATCAATCCGAGCCAATATTAATATTGAACTGAATGCGAGATTCATTACACAAAACGTTTAGAAATCGAGAGCCTTAACGCACCACGCATACGATGCTACTGCCTCTTATCTATTACTTCTCCAGTATCAGTCACGCACACGAGATCCTTCTGTTCCCCGCTGCTATAGTACCATGTAGTTCCGCGAAGTGTCGCTTTCCCCAACCTCTCAAGCTTCATTCAGTGACAGAGAGGATGCCTCCCTTACAGCTTGGCTAACGAGCAGACTTATCAGACGTGTTAGTATGCTAAATTGATGGCGAGCTTACCCTATTTTTCGAAATGTCAGGGCGATTTCTCATTTTAGATTCCGGCAGGTCCGGTAATCTGTTCCCTTGCCCGCAAACCACTGGTTAAAAGGAGTCAGCAGTCGAACCTACCAGAACTTCAGCTTCGCAAATCATAATAACTTTATCCATATCTGCTATGTTTCCGCCGCTATTCACCCAGGGACTTCGCCAACCCGAATGCGATCACCGCCACCCGAGGCACCATCGTACTCTGAGTATTATCTGTTGATATCACAGCTTTGCTCTGGCCCGTCACGAAGTAACGGAATTACGCTGATCCTCGCTGCTGGTCTTGCGTGAAAAGTACTTCCCGAACGTTTTCCATCAAACGATATCTAACAATTCATCACGGTCTATATCGAGTGCAATAATAAATGAGATGATTGACGACTGGTACATAAAAACTAACCGCTTGCGATTAATATGGCAGCCTACCTGCTACGCACTACCTGGCCACCGAAATAGACGAAAGTTCATATGGCTTGCGTGTACTACTGGACGTGTAGCCGAACTCGTGGTCGCGTTAAGAGAGCAGCAGGGCAAAAGAGGACCATTTCTGAAGTTGCTTATTTTGACGACCGGCGTCTCTCTGTAACTCGTACAAGTTTTTTCGTCCCAACTCGCCTTCTAGTCAGCGCATTCAGTAATATCGGTGGCCTAGTAATAGTAAGGGGGCCGTTGGACTGATCGTGCAGTTCAAATAGGTAGGTCTAGCCGTAAACTTTTTTTCAGTTCTTATGAAACAAGCTTTCTCGATTAACATGAAAAGGCAAACGTCGTCAATGGAAGAAAAAGAATGCGCGTTTATAACATCGAACATGAACGGAATCGTATTGGAGCTCCGGCTACTGCAATTCGATGATAGACGGACAATAAGAAAGAACCTAAAAGCAAAGTAGTAACGTGTCAATCGGTGGCTTAGTACCGGAGGGTACCAAAAAGGCACGGATTACTAGTTTTGGCTTTTAGATCACGATGTACTCATCTAAAATAGTGGGGGCACACCACTTGGCCAACCCGCTAAACTAATTTCTTTGGTAACGCTTTTGCTTTTATGCTGTTTTATTGGAACTCTGCATATGTAAACAGAACAGACGTTTCTAAGTGGTAAGAAACTGAAGTCGAAGAAAACCAAGAAGCCTACGATTGCTAGACTAATTTAATATAACTTAAGATACTTATTTCATTCATGCTAAATATACTGACACGTAACTGTCCACAATCATCATTCAGAACAACCACCGATTATCCATATTTAAATTGTTGACGCTTACTATTTATCTGGTACCGGATCATACACGGATATACTTAACACGGGTCGTAACATTCGCACTTTCACAAGTTTTGATTAGGATCCAATTAATACGGTATACTGTTGTTACTTTAGCCAATGATAGACCTGCACTAGCATAGCGTGATAGATCAAAACGTTTTGTCCTATTCAAATCATACGGAGTTTTATGAAATTCTGGATAGGCTTAGACCTTACGGCTGCACCATGAAATCGGTAAAGTAGCAGCAATCAACAAAAAACGAATATTTTGCATTTTTATTTAGATTGATGTTATTTACATTTGCTGTAAGCGTAAACAAACCTGCAATTCGTCGCAACATTGCGATAAGAGGCGCCAAAACTCACACAAACAGAGTAATAATTCTTTATTACCCTTGTTGTTTGCATTCATTTCGTTTGTACAGTCATCTTGAGTGGCTACTTATCGAGCTTAACTTTGTGGGTTTTGCTAATTCCCGGTAATAACATTTCCCGCCTTTTTGTCTGGGCCACAATGGTTCGTATTGAGTAACTCAATGCCAAACTAGACAAGTGTGACCTTGGAACCCGAAACCGTCACCAAAAACATCGGAGAAAAATTAGGAGTTTACGCCGATTGGTGCCATGGGAGCAGTTCGTATTTGGTTCGAAGATTATTTAGCAACGTTCGTAACATGTAACTGAATTATATAGTAAATTCTAACGACAGCAACTTTTAAACTGTGTGTAAGCTGGACTTCGATTAATTTTTGTCGAAAAATCTTTATTTAATAAATTTTATTTATTAAACGTTTTCCTGACTTGAAGCAAAAGACAGTGCGCAAGACGTTTCGCTAATATTATTCGCGACAAATCAGTTTGGAATTTCTATTGCGAGCACGTTCCTTGGACTCCTTGCGAACTCCAGTCTTGGGGACAGTATCTTACGACGATGCCATTTTCATCTTTGCGACAATCGCTATTTGCAATACCGAAAAGGAAACGTTTTACGTACAGGTTACAGGAATTCTTTAGACAATTTAGTCTTCGACTAAAGTATGAAGTCCACGATATGGATATACTGTTATCTAACACTATCTAACACCTTCGCCCTAGAAGTATCCGCGCCCCAGACGTTCCCCTGTGGAAACTGATAAGATTAAAATCATGTCTCGGAGATTACGGTCTGCCAACGAAAAAGAAAAGCACTGGATTTTTACAAGACCGTATCCTCAGCAGGCTTTACTTTTTTCATTTTTATAGTTACTCATACGAGGTTGCAAATATTACAGCGTTATTTCTATTGTTCTATTCACTATTTAGCGTCATCGGTGTAATATTCATATATACTTTGCTGAGTTCGGCCCATGTGAAGACCTTCTTCCAAGATAATATATAGATCGAGGATGCCCTAAAGCAGTTTGTTTTAATCATAAAATAAACGTAGGGCCATCCTGTGGATACGTTCGTACAAGATGCGTGTAGTCTGTAGCAAGTCAGCTTTGCATTAGCGTAACATATAGACAATACCTAATTTAGCATATTTTTCTTGAAATACCTTTTGATCTTGCCGTCACCATCAAACGTGTATACCAAAATAATTTTAAAATGTGTACGCAACGACAAACGATCATTGGCAAAAAATATTTTTCCGCAGCCGGTGTCGACTGTAGTGTCGTTACTAGCAAGTGAAACCGATTTTTCCCGCCAATTTCTGCCCGTAACCTTAAACTTACTTGCGTACGTATCCATGCTGCGCGGGCTTTTGCGAGTTCTTCCTGCCCTAATGCCTAGTCTGACCTGGATCCAAAGCAACCGCCGCAGTAGTAGAACCATCTCACTCGACAATCGTTGCCTTTGCTTCAACAAAAGTGGCCGTTGGGCACAGTTATTCACGGCCCAGTTGCGACCACCCACACATATGCCACTCAAGGCTCTCTTATTTACCTAAACCCGGAACGTCTGCTTCATTTGAACGATCGATTGATGCATTCGAGAAGGTTTTACAATCGGAGTCCCCCGTCCCCCGAACCTCTTCCTCAATCTGGTCCTTAGCGTTCCTTTTGTTATGCATATTTTTTACTGAGTGGCAACTGTGAACAGGGGTGGATCCGGCCAGATGGGCAATGTCCGCTAGCGTACGACTTTATAAAAGGAACGATGAATACAAAAACATGCATAGACGACAGAAGACAGTGTGTCACGGATAATAATGATATAAAGACGATTGAGAGGGACCGTGGGAAAAGAGAACGAACATTATATATACAAAAGGCTGAAGGAAGGAAGCACCGAAAACCGGTCAGTCATTTGCTTTCAAACTTCGTCTGTGTCTGCCTTTGTTCAGGACAGGAACAATATGAAAGGATTTTTCACCAACATAGATACTTTTTTATGATAATTACTTTTTTTTTTATAATACACATTGAAACAATTGTAATATAAATTATTCTACTACGACGAAATACCGAAAAATACTACTAGAAAATACCACTATGTACTTTTTAATACGTAATAATATATTATTATTATATATATTCTTACTTTTTATACATGTATAAAAATATATAAGTAATAATAATAAAGTAAAAATACGAGATTTTTGGCGATGCCATATTTACAATATATTACATCATATTATTCAAAAATTGTTAATGAACCTAAAATTCTGAAGGCTGAAGCTTATAGATGTTCACAAGGAAGTAAGAGCAATCGACGAAGGTCAGTAATACTGAGTACCAGAGTGCGTCAAGCTCAACGGAGTAACAAGGAAGTTGATGAGCAGTTGCTAAAAAAATAACATATATCTGTTCCAGTCATATTTGCTTTTTCAAGCTGTAACAAGTAATTTCAGAACATTAACTGAAAATAACGGTAACTGGAAGTATTGAGATTATTTTTTTAAAGCTAATCTAGTATATTCGTCATGATTAGTTAGACATCAAAACATTGCAGTGTTGACACAGGGCTGCTTTTTGCCCCCAAACAGCACATTATTTTGGCAAACTCCGGTATCAGCATATTACAAATTTGTTTAACAATCAAATATCTGTGACGAGTTCTGGGATAAAAATAAACTGATTAAAAAAGGAAACACCATTTGTCTGCCTCTCATACATGACTACCTCCATAGTTACACGCTCCCTACACACAACAATAACAACACGGTTAGTCAAGTTTATGTGCTTTCCATGGACGTTAAGAATGTGTAATTCTTATTGCTTAATTCTGACTGACTGTCAACTGCTATAGAAAACAACTATAATATTAAATTTTCCTCTTCCCTTATTGACGATGTAAAGCGCTCCCTATTTCGTCTCGACAGCGAGCCACCTACGTTGCTCCATGATATGTCCATATCTTTGAATGCGTTCAACAGGAATATCGCGCATATGACCGTCATGAAGCCGGACATAAGCCCGAGCGTGTCAGTCTCCGTCAGGTTCGCAAATTCATTGAACAGTATCCCTGATGCGATTAGAACAAACGTCGTAAAAAACACATAGTAGATCGGAGTAACTATGGCCGTATTGAAGATGTCTAGAGCTTTGTTCAAATAGTTCATCTGCACCGACACGCAGAGTACAACGGAAATAGAGCAAACCCAGGTGACCCAATGGAACATTTGGTTGTTTCCATCGATAGTCTCGCGTATGGCTAAGCCCAGACCTTTGCATGAGGTCACCGAGAGGCTGCCGATTAGAGAACAAATGAGAATGTAGATGATGACATTGCTTTGACCGTAACGTGGAGCATAAACCCAGATAAGGGTAATCGACGCCATTGACACGAGAGCGACATATATCAAAAATGCGGGTTCCAACAACATCACACCCAGGACATTGACATGGTTCACGTTGCCCTCTTTCGGACTGTGCAGAACGATCACTGTCGAGCCGAGAATGCAGAGAAGACAGCCGACCTTGCCAAGCAGATTGAGCCGCTCATTGAGGAAGTGTGACGAGAGCATCGCGCTCACGAGGACGCTTAAAGCCCCTAAGGGTGTCACAAGTAAAGCTGAAGTAAAGGCGTATGCAGCGAAGTTAGCTATTTCTCCCACGCCCATAAGCAGTAATCCGGTCCACCAGACCTGCGAATAGAGCGGTAGAAACGTAGCAATTAGCAAAGATTTTTCCAAATTATATGTAAAAGTGTGAACGGGATAGTGGGAAAACGGTAATCATACACTGAAATATTTCCAATATATATTATAACGAAGTATAAGATAATAGGCTAAAAGCGATTAAACCAAACTCTTTCCTCCTGTATGTTTACTTAGTTTTTTAAACAAAATTCATATGAGTGCGCGTCGTATCTGAGGAAAAGTAGTCAGGCGCGCAAAGAACTTTCGAGTGCTTCCGAGATCACAAAATCTCATTAGAGCGTGAATAGCTCTGTGAACTTTGCTAACTACAACATACACAAAGCTATTTCATATGCTTACCCAATCTTTCAAGTATCCAAAACCGCCCGCGCCAGCTCGTGTTTTTCCTGACGCGCCACCAAGCCTAAGCAGTCCCTTCTTCTTTACGATAAATGATGATCCTATAAATAAACTGCTACTGATGGCCAAGATTAGACCAATAGTAAACTGGTCACGTTTGACGGCTGCGATGCCATCTTGGATATTGCTTGCAGGTTCCGTCGACTTATCTGAAACATCAAAGATATAAATATGTATCATCGATTGTATGAGCACACTGTCATACAGACGCCGACTACTTATAGTCTAATAACGGAGAGTTCATCTAGCGTGAATCAAACGACTTAAATAGGCGAACGACATGCTCTCAAAGTCTGTTCCACTTTCGACTGAAACAGCCTTTGACAGCTGCTTTACCGAAAAATGGTCTCCTAGATTTACTAAGTTAGAAGATATGTTGAAGAAGTGATACTCTATATATATGTCCAGATATATACGACTTGGTAGATCTGACGCTCAATTTAACTTGAATCCTGCCGACCGGATTGACTATAGGCTATTTACAAGTTACAGTAACGATGTAGCGTTACGACCAACGCAAGCAACGTTGGATTGTATTGAACAACTTCACCACTGGTCCCTTCTAAAGATAGGACATCGCTCAAAGTAGCTTAGTGACGTGTAAACTTAGTCTTTTTAAGCATTACTGTGTGATTTTGATTAATGTCTGTGTAAAAAGATAAAGCGTCTTTCTTGACCAACTTATTAACTATTCCAACACGAATTTACTAAATTATGAAAATCATTAACTGTGGTATCTGGGCGTATTGAGGATCCTGGTCTATTCGGATGGCACTGAACAACATTTACATCCTGCAGCCCACCATAGTTCCTCACTTAGGTACCATGTGACTTTATGTGTGCGGGTTTGTGCCACCCAGAACAGCTCTTTAAATGCTTTGGATGGCACAAACCTCTGAGGCGAGTGCACAGAACAGGTTGAGTTTTTGTAGGAGGCGGAAATGATATCCTACGAAGAGCTGGATGGATAAGCCAATTAGGCGAACACTTTTCCTCTCGAGAACAAACTTCCTTTAGCCCCATAGAGCGTGCTAATTTGATTAGGCACGAGCCGACGCCAGCGACTTCAATTTCCCAAATTTAAAAACAAGATCGCAAGATCGCCTATAAGCACCAAGGCTCCTAGAAGCATCGCTCGCGTTGATGGTAATATATGATCAAATGAACAAGTATGTATTTCTGTGTATTACATGAATAAGTACGCTTAACGTGTGTTGCATGAAAAGGTTTGCCTAACGCGTATCGCATCAAAAACTATGCTTGAACTTTATATAGCGTAAAAGCCCTTCAAGTTATAGCTATTAGGGAGTAACAAAACGTTATTCAATTTTACCACTATTATAAATATAATTAGCTTTTAAGTAGCCGAAAGGCGCTTGGTAACAAAGTAATAGCGCGAGATCGCGGGTCGCGCTCTGGTCCGTTATTACAGCAGAGCTCACTTATCGTCGAGAAGCAGCTTTTCTTTCGAGACCTTATACACTGCTTTTGAATTTAAATATGGCGCCATGTGTCCTACATGTACCAATTCACTGTACATCCGAACGACATGAACAGGCATTTCTTCCGCAAGCACGACTCTGAACTCAACTTGTTACACGCTGCTCGCAGTATTATGCCTTCTTTCTGGATTAGCCTATACATTTTATTATTAATATGATCATAAAGGGATTGTCGAATATTGCCAATGTTTTTTGCTGGATACTGTTTGTTGGTAGAAAAAAAATTATAGGACAATCAAATCTATTGCAGGGTCTCTTACCGTAGTCGAGCTTGTGTCGTTCTTGCGCTTGGCCAGTAGTCAAATTTCTCATGCAGTTTATAGTTATCCCTCTTACATTCAGCCATACCGCATTCACACTTGGCTATTTATTTGTCGATAGCTCCTAATACCGGCCTGAAAACCGAAGCGTTCCTGCCAATATTATTTGCCTCCATTATGTTATCTTTGGCAATTTGTAGTGTCGCACACGTTGACGTGGGTGCGTTCCGGTGTTAGCGCACGGTGCAGTGACACCTAGCCCGTCTAGGAGTCGTTCAGAACATATAATAACAATTCCCTTTAATACTGATATCTCTGTAGAATGTCTCCACTTATTTTCCAGGTTCTTTGTATGTACAACAAATTATCTGAATGAAACTAAACAAAACAAAAAAGAAAATGCCCACTACCAGATCGAAAACGCATCTTGGCAACACCGAAATAAGAACACCATGCGACAACACTGAATAGTCGAAGTTTTGTGAGAACCCAAATTATTGGACTATTAAATTACACGCGATTGTTCCCTACACTCTCTCCGACGGTGTCTGCTGTTGTGGTATAATGAACTTAGTAAAAAACCTACACACACACACACACACACACACACACACACACACACATTTCGAAACACGTGGTTGTTGGCAAAATGCAAATGCAGACGTAGTCAGAGTAAGTGACCCCGAGCATCGATTACGTTCACTGCTCCTGTCATTTTGTAGCCAAAGGTACCAGCCTTAGAGAATAACAATATTATGACTAATTCTATTGAAATGAACAAAATTATCAATTTCTTAGCTCTAAACTAGTTATGAAACGATAAATGAACAACCTTTAACTAACTTAACCTGTAAGCACAGTAAATTTGCAACAGCGATCAAATCATATTGCCAAAAACATTGATCAGTATATTTATAGCGTTTATTTCGCAGCTTCTAACCAAACACAAACACTTCACAGTTAGGGAAACAATAGTCACAACTAGTAAGAATATCTCTTTGCTTCTGCTAGCTAAACCTCCTTATAGGGGGCAAGCAACAGGTCGGATCACAGCATACCCTGCGTTTCAATCGTTGCCGTAGATACAGACCACTTCCTAAAATCCAACCTTTATAAACCATATTATAAGCGGTCTAAGTCAAACAACTCGATCACGATGGTCATTATCGTGGTTACTTGGAGACTAACAAGATCTATTATAAATACTGTACGTAAACACTGTGTTGTAACGAAAAGTGGCCAACTTACTACCAATCGTGTGCGAAAATGACTCATTAAATGATTAATGCCTGTGTCTAAAGCACGACCCGACTGAACCTGACGGCAGTTACCATTGAATCGTGCGATGACAAATAATTAAACGCAGTTGTGCGAAATCGGACAGGCGGGCAGGCAGGCAGGCAGGCAGGCACGCACTACATTAGCGTAACGCTTTCAAAATTGAATATGCTAAACACTGCTACCTGTTAGGGGATAAGGCCTATTTGCTGGCCGTATCTGTTGGCTTGCCATATCTCTGTGGCAGGTTTGCGCTGTGAGATGCACCTATGCGCATCAAATCAGTGCCCTTAGGATATGATTAGAAAGTGTTTCGTAAACAACACATGGTTCAAAGGGGATTTAGAAGCGAACTTCATTGCCCAGCAGATACCATAAAGGCAATGCATTTTTCTATAATAATATAATTTTAATCAAAGTATGTTAATGCGACACTTACGACCCATATCGGGTGTCATAGAGATCGACATAAGCTGTGTCGACTTATGCTAAATTCAAGCTTCTTCCTGTAACGTGCTTGAAAAGCTCTTGATAAAGTGCCATAGGCAGGACTTGGTAGAGTTGTATAGTGAAGTATTGTTCAAAACATATCTGCTGTAACAGGGGCCAAGGATGCATTATAGTATTAGTCCGCACAGAAATATCCAAGCCGATTTAAAAGAGCGCTTTGAACTTCAGCATCAGCTCCTGTATAGATAAGGGCATCGTGTGTTTATTTTCTACGCTAATGAAACACGTACGTATTACATGCCTATAAAAATGAAGGCTTTAGTTTTTACAACATTATTGTAGGAATCAACGTATGCAAATGATATATTGCAAAATCAGCTCTTATAAATATTACAGTTGAGTAAAAATATGTACTTAATATAGTTTTTGTCAAAGATTTTTGCTTACGACATAATCAACTAAATTTTCAAACGAACTGCAAAGTTATCTTTAGCTATGTTTAATCTCAGTTAATGGCAATACAAGTGTCTTATATTAAACACATCTGCTGGGTTCTGTGGACCCTCTTCTAAAGGACGCCCTTCAACTCGTAATTCTTTGTTGTAGCTTTGAGCTCATATCCGTATTTTCCGTAATTAGGTACTCGAGGTAACAAGAACACGTAGTTTTTTTACCCAGTAAAATCAACTAGTTTGATCATATACGATGTAATTTGCAGTTATACTCTATGAAGGATATTCGGGATATAAAAAGCTAAAATCTGTCAGTTTCTTCAATAGGCTACTAAATAGATGGCTAATTTAAGTGACACTCACGCATCTTATTGACTGTGTTTGAGTTGTAGCACGGCGTTCAACTTAACGTTTTTCCCCATTAGATACCATCAGACAGATGCACTCGGAATAGTTTAATCCATTAACTCTACCGTACGTCCTCTCACTGCTATTTTTTTGGCAGTCTATTCGAAAAGTAGAAAAAAATAATCACCTAATTAATTAAGGTATTGCCTTTCATTTGATCAGCCCTGTAGCTTGAAGAGAAAATTTAATGCAGTTCATCAGCTGGCGCTCACAGGAGCGCCGCTTCAAAGTCTAACATAGGGGCACGTAAATACAGCTCAGAGTAGAACGAGGTTTGCGACCGGCAGAGCGCATTCTTGCGCTCACGTAGTAAAAATATGGATGGGATTTAAGCAACTAATTCAATAAGTGGTCCATAGCACAAGCAATGCGTCTAGCACTTTATGATTTTATCTGGCAGTCATTGAGAGTTTACGCCTCAATGAGAAACAACACTTGCACTTGAACTAAAAAATGGTGCGCATATGCTACGTTTTGTTCACTACGTCGTCTGTCTTGGTCGTATAAACACAAAAATATTCACCTCTCGCAGGTAAAGCGAGCAGGACATTCGTTTCATTCGGACAACAACATTGCCTTAATTTACAATTAATTGTTTATTCGTGTGGCGGCATTAATTACCAAAACACTTACAAGTTACTGATCTTTGCCTAGTTTCCAAAAGCAGTGTCTCTTCCTGGAAAAGCAACTTTGGCAAGGCAGTCATTTAAAAATTGGCGCTATGTCAATCTATTGGCTCTTTGTGCGAGCGTCCTTTCCTATTCTCCGCTTGCATCAATGAATATACCGCCAATGGCTTCATTATCTGAACGGAATCCTCACCTGACAGCTGTTTCTCTGTAGCAAGTGGTCATCCCTTCACCATTAAGCATTGCGTTCTGCCAGTATGTTCGAGGGAGAACAGCTGACAAGCGATTCGCGCTTGCTCACCACCCTCAGGCGTGTGTAACGTGTGTCCTGCTTAGAATGACAGACAGGTCGGTAGCGAATACCTCTTGCTTTGTTCTGCACAGTGGCTGCCAATGGGTCTGCCCGCTTCGGTGGTAGCGTTGTCTTTCGGCTAGCTGATATCAGAAAAGGCAGACACACCCCAACAGACACGGCGAAACGGTCGAAATCGGAGCTATAACTACTCCTGCTATCTCTTTTTTTTTTTTCGGTGATACCGTTAGTGTCCTAGTTCTGTCAATGGGAGGCTACCCACAAGAAGGGTGACTATAATGAACCAGTCTACTGATAGAGACACAGCATGTCTACAAGTGTGTAAGGGGGCAATGTGAGTGTTCGAGTGCTGTAAACAATGATTAAGCGTTGAGACCAATAAAAAACGTGGAGATGTTTTGATGACAAAAGAGACGACTCGCTGCCGTTAATGTTTTGTTCGTGGTCATGTAAAGATGACGAGCTGTTCCGCATACTGTACTGTAATTTACGCTTTATAATTAGCTCAATCTTATTCTCGATACTCCTTCGCCCTGTGTTTTCTTGGCGGTCGGCACTGATTAAAGTGGAAGCAAAAAGAGGCAAAAAGTGTGACAAAGGCGTTTCAGTTAAAAAAAAAAACGAGCGGGCAACAGTTCTGTTTCTGTTGTGTGGAAACGGGCGCCGTGAACATGAACTGGACTCAGATCGTAGCTGATCTGGCAACTTTGGCCACGATCATTAACTTCGCTAGTGGAATGTAAGTGTTCGGAGGACGGTTTTGGTTGATTCAAAATAATGCCGATTCATAGCTATAGGTGCAACGATACGATAGGTCAGAGATTGGCAGTTGTTCTATTTGTTTACTTCTGTTCATCAACACTTCTTGAGAAGTTGATTGAATTCGCTTCTAAGCTTGATCAATCGGTTCCACTAGTGTGCGTGTATAGTTCGTCCTAGTGACGCGCAATTTTTTTACTGTTAAAATATGGCATTTTTTGCCAATCGCCATAGACAATAGTCAACGTTCCATCTTGATTATTCTAACGGATATAGTGGTCGTGGTCAGTTATCAGTGTGTGATTAAGCTCGCGGTATTTCTATTTAGAAATTTTCATTTACACAAGATACACTACTATTATTTTTTTTTCACCACTACTACCTAGAGCTCGTTGAAAGAGGTTTCCGCATTTGAGTTACCGGCCTCGATTAGTTATTAAAGCTGGTATTTGGGTGTTCCGGG
Source organism: Varroa destructor (assembly GCF_002443255.2). Taxonomy (NCBI): domain Eukaryota; kingdom Metazoa; phylum Arthropoda; class Arachnida; order Mesostigmata; family Varroidae; genus Varroa; species Varroa destructor. The sequence continues at coordinate 28,800,001 of NW_019211458.1, read as the reverse complement.
GTCCATAGTAGCTGCTCCGTCGGAGGCGAAACGCCATCACTTCCATAGCTTTTTTGGTTGGTGAAAAGTGCCAGAGCGCATGTTTAACGCCCATCCAAGGACACGTTACTTAGCGACAGTGCATCGATACTGTGATATAGTGGACTTCTGGAAAGTAATGACGATTTTCGGTTTGTACGTGTACCAGTTATATTAGTGGTAGATCTTAACGGCCCTATAGCGCAGAGAAGGCGAAATATTATTTGATTACTCACAAAGGAAAATATTGAGAGACACGAAGCGATAAACAAAAATTGCTATTACTATCTGATACCTAGCAGACCATTAGACCGAGCTGGCCATCTGTCAAAGCTGTTACCATTATATTTACTTTATTAAGAACTATATTGCTTTTCAGTAGAGCAGAGATACGGTTTTCACGCTTGTCACATGATGATCAGTTGTTAAATTCAGATAAACACAAGCTCAAAGATGTTGACGAGGCTGAGCGTGTTATAGGCTTTGTCCTCTTCTATCGCCCATAGCCTCTACGACATTACGCGCATTGTATACGTTTATGTTATTGCGCGCAACTGTTTATAGGTACGTCGTTGTATTATTGACGTAGTAAAGCGAAGTGCAATAACCGATGACAGAATCGTATTGGAGGTAGTTTAATGCACCCCAGCACGTACAGATATAAGAAACAATTCCTCGCTCTAATTACTCCGATCGTGTTTTAGTTATAGTTTTATTAAATATCAACTACGTGCTTAATGGGGTCTACAGACGCGCATTTATGTGTCAATAACTTCGTTTACGGAAGTGTCATTTCTCTATGTGGAGGTGAGCTTTTGGTTGTCCGGCAGATAATTTCGCGTTTATTAAACATATTCCTACTATATATAGCTGTAGTTTCTGGATTGATTCCGTCGTATGACCACATGGGTGAAGGCTGACTTCGCATGATGGCGACCAGGGGGTCCTTGCACAGCCCTGTGATTCATGCGATGCAGCGGCTTGAGCTTCTGTCGATCATTACATTGGCGCTTGCAGGCGGATGGACAGAAAACATAAGGCCATTGGAGAAACCAGCAGGCTTTACAATGTTTATGCACCTTCGTTGGAAGTTTGCGCCGAATGACACATTTATTTCGCGTTGACTGTTCGAGAAGAGAAAAGGACGATAATACAGACGTACATTGTGATATAACAATCGGTATATTATTGAAAAAATGAAAAATTGTTAAGATGATGGCCAGGGATTATGAGCCGTTTCAGTCTATGGTCAGCCTCAGCCTCAGCCTCTGCCAGCCTCAGCTTGTCCATGTGTCTTTTCTCTATCATTTGAACAGTACATTCAGAGAGTTCTCAAATCTACACTAACAGTTATTTAAATTCAACAGAAATTCACGGAAGTTGTAGAGTTACGTGTGGTACCAGTAAATGCTTCGAGTTGCTATAGACTCGCGCATTCAGCGTCTTGTTGGCAAGTCAGCGTCGAGTTTACATAGAGGCAGCCATTATTATCTGTCCATGAAAGGCCCGATTTAGTAACTTAAGCTTGCTGGATACTACGATAATGCATTTCTAACGTGCGCGAGTTAATAATACCCGGTGAAGTCTCTATAAATTCGAGTAGTCAGAAGGTTATATGATTGAGCTTTAATCCATTTCGAAGGCACTATAAACAGATGTCAAATTTCTCGGTTCGCGTACACTCATGAAATTCTGTTGCCAGCAGAACTAAATTTCTCCGGCATGATAGGCTGACTCTATGTTCGCTGTTTCATAGCGCGAGGGGAGCTATTATTGCCCCAATTGCGAGTAAAGTTTTTTGATATGGGGGATGCTATTGCCGGGTGGCGACTATTTGATCTTAGCCGGAAGCATAGCGTACCGATCAGGACTTTGAAGTATGCCAAAAAAGCTTTTACAACTCAAGTCGCATTCTCTTATAAAAGCCACAGTGAAACAACAGCCACCTGTCTGTCAAAAAAGTGGCAGGAAATCACTGGCAACCGTAGCGAAACACCGACGTTATGCTGTTTCAAATAGAAGTTTAGCTCACGTGAAAGGGAAACCGATTTACAATGTTCTTTTTATTGAGTGGCTCGCCCTTGTTTTCTTAGGCCAACACCACGAGTTGCTAAGTTGCCACAGCTAATGGTCATTGTTGATTAAATTTATCCATTTTCTGTAGCTCAGCATTGCTATGTGATATATAAGTTTGGTCTCATGCCTTCCGCGCGATTATTTCTTTTTGGCGTTGCTTACGTAAGGTCATCATCCATCAATTGTACAAGTGGATAGTTGTACTTTCCCTTTAACTGCTAGACATGTCCTGAGCGTCACTTGTCTTGATTTGTAACAGTTCAACCGATACTTTAAAGCGCAAAATAGTTGTGTATCCTTTGGATAACCTTACACGACGTGTCGTTACAAAGCCAAATAAATTCGTATCTTACACATATCAAATGAATATAAAAGCTCTGTTCAGCATATTTGCAACGGACATCCCCTATTCAACCACCCCTGTTAATAGCTTCTCTTATGTTTTTATTTTATAAACGGACATATATCGATAGCCTTTAGCGGCCCTGTTGGCGCGGTGAGCATAATAAATAATGTACGAAAAAAAAATAATTGTCATCTTCGATTCAGTTTGTTAATTACGACAACTTCCCCAAATGCTACTTAGAGCTCTCCGATAGCCAGTCATTTTTCAGGAAATCGAAACGTCTCCACATCGGCTATTAAAATTACAGCTGTCACCAAGTATACTACATTATTACATAAGAATTTTTTTTCTAAATCTTTTGCTGACACCTCGATGGGCCCATCCTAGTAAGATGGAAGTATGATGGAACCTAGAAGTAATGGTACAGTGGTATATATTGTAATATTCTGCGATACTATTGAACATGCATGATGCCCGACTGATTCCTGACCGCGGTGTCAAAGGTTGACCTTGGGGATTTGCTGCTTCTCGAAGCGATAGTGTTAACATCACAGTACGCGGCAACGTGAACGCGCCAGCTTTCGTTGAATAACCTTGTGGCTATCCATAGTTGCTCTAAATTAACTGATAAAAATATATAGAACAGTTTATTTAGTTTTAATTCATACGATTTAGCAACTATAAACTGTACAGGTCGAATCAGCGACGCGTATGCCCATACAGCGTATGGGTCGTAGGTCTGTAAAAGTCATCCTATGGAAATAAAGCTGCTGTCGTACATCAGGTGACGATGGTAAGTGACTACGAAGTCGTCCTCTGTCTTCGACGATGAAATCATGCATCGAAGGTACAACACTTGATGGTTTAAACAGAATCTGCAGAACTTTAACGCTGTTCTATTTGTATCAGCGTCGTATCCTATGAATGTATTATTTTTGAATTTTTCTTCCGTTTAAATTTCATAAGGAACTCTCCACGGACGCACTATAGCTCTCTCTCGTACATCTGTAGAGATCAGAGACGTTTGTCCTATAGTGAACTAAGCAGGATTGAGTGAGATTTTCAAATATTATTATCAGCGCCCCGTGGTGTCAACACGACTTTTTGTCCAAGAGAAAATTCTAAACCGAATAACACAGCACGTACATTATACGTAACACAGATTAGCGCCGCGTTATTTTTTATTTGCGTCATTTGCATTTTCCCGTTGGCTTTTCTTTTGGTTAAACTTTTTATTCTTTTGGCCTTAAAATGAAGTCAAAATGTATTATTAAAATCATTAATAATAACTATAGAGACCACTTTGATATTGGCTTTAAGCATTAGTCAATGGCTCGCATCTACTAACATGGAGTAGAGAAAAATTTGCTCACGTCAGGCTTTAGAGCAGGATCGCCCGAGACGTCCTTAAGTTCGATTCTCCTACATTACAATGGTCACACCGGGTGTGTTCGAACCACACTCTGTGTGGTTCGAACCGCGGCATTTAGCCTATCTCATATGCACAAGCGGTCCAACCAGTAGTGATGACTGTTCTGCGATAGCGAACCGTGTTACGCTCACATGTTACAGGGAGGATAATGATGGATTCGGGCATAACTATTAATTATCACAATACAAATTGTTAGTCATATTAACCAAAAAAAGGATTTTTGTACTACGTAGCCTCCAAAAAAAACCCAGTGTAGGACAATAGTATATCCAATTTTCTAACTACGACACCCTTCCTCAAACTCTAAACACGAAATTTTCGAGTATAACTTTTCGATCGTGAAATCTCAGGCCAAGCCCAGCCACCAAGAAAGAGATCGTAACTCTTTTTCTTCTTTGTAAAATAGATTAATCTATTTTCCGTAAAGACCCCCCCAATTATCAGTGCATATGACGCATGATTCAAGTCTAGATTTTTATCTTCAACCTGTACTTTATATAACGCATCTTCCATATTCATCCTCGAATTTTAGTTTGGCTTTCGGCATATGTAACATTTCGCCTAATATAGCATATGTTCTAGCTGTGGCAAAGTTCCAATAAAGAAAACAGTAATGGCGTTCTTAGCCGACACTTTTGCTTCCGCTCTGTGACGACCAGCAACAGGCTTTACGCATTGTGATAGTTCCCCGTACCGCTTCACTAGAACGCATGCGACGCCGTTCCGGCTGGGTCCTTATAGCTCTGTTATCACTAGTGATTCCCTTTAAAAGATATTAGGCACTGTGATAATAGTAAAAGTAATTAAACATTATGATAATCATTTAATTATGTATCTTAATCATTTCTTCTTTAGCGAGAATCAACGGTAAATATGTGCTTTTGGTTCGTGGTCTAGTAGAACAAAGCAGGGGAAACTGTAGGTGTCACTATTATAAGAGAATTTCCTCTTAAAAAACAGTAATTAAATTGGATAGTTCCCTGAGTTGCGCCTGATCTGAGCAGGTCACAGGTACAAAACACCAAATAGTAGCCTAGAAAAGTTTGCATTCGCGCGAATACTCTATTAGTTGAATAAAAATCATGTGACAAAAGTTGTAATACATCAACTTTACAAGCTAGGACAGAAATAAATAATATTGCCGGACACTTGTTGGAACTTTAGCGAAGGCGGATGCATCTTGTTGAAGTGACTCGATATTAATGGTTATTCCTTGTCTGCTTGTTGAATTTGCCGTTTTCGCCTAGCTACCAGATAACGCCGATTGTATTGTACATGCGTCGCCTGTATGTATCAGGACAGTTCCTTTACTTAAGCAGTTGGATCTGTTTCTCTTCATAGCTGGATCCGCATTCACAGTTTCAGATGTACAATTATAAAACTTGTCTAGAAATATAATATTATTAAGAATTTCGACTAAACATTTCGGTATAGTTTGAGACGCTACCAATGCATTGTCGACAGTAACTCATCTGTTTTTACAGTTACCAGGACAGATTTCTGCGACAGTATGGCCATTTACCCCTAATCAACAGTACACTGTAGTAAGTTTTCAAAATGGCACCAGCTGATTTATGTTTAGCTTCAGCTAATTTCCGATCTAACATAAAAGGGAATAGAGGAAGCCCAACATGGCCGCGGGAGGAAACCGTACTTGAAGCTTTGTTGGCAACTGATCATGAAAAACGGCGTTACCCGCTGGCAGAAGCGGTACAACGCCAGCTGTCAATATTCAGGATGTCATTCAGACAATAACTGGCCACGTTTCCTAATTACGTTCTCATATCAGCTGTGATATTACTGACTACTACATTTGAAATTAAAGGCCACAGAACTTAAGTTTGACCACTGTGATTTCTTTTTCTGCATCCGAAATCTAGAACAGCAATACAATATTCTATTGACTGTTTACTAAATGTTACAGCGTTATGCGTGTGGGCTGGATAAAAGCAAGGGTCTCAGAATCCTACCCATGTTTGGAAACAAATCTTCCATTTCTATGTTTGCGATAGGTGCGATTTTGTCTCGTCGTTTAGTGCACTGCAAATTTGAGTTGAGTGAAATAACATTAGTGCAAAAAAAACGTATACACGGCTTGACCAAACAAGGCACGGAATTTTCAAATGTTGCACGGCCTGTCAATGCCCGTGACAGCTTAGTGGGTGACGTAGCACCGCGTTGGAAATGTTGAATGCTACCTTTGACGAAGTCTCTACGAGTTAAAAAAGCGTTTACAAACTTTCCGACTTGTGAAAATGCTGCGAGATGGCCAGTTCAGGACCAGTGATATTGTCCGATGGACAAGCTGAATTCAAATGATTATGAACAATTACCTTTTTTTTATTATTATTACCAATTATCAGAGAGGTTCCTGATGATATTAGCATATCAGTTGGCTTATGGCAAACGCTTTTGTTTGAATGTTTTAGGCATAGCGAGTGTATGGGAAGTTTTGCAAGCTTAGAACTATTGAATTTCAGCAGTGTCGAATGAACATTGCTCAAGGGTTATAAACGAAGATCCAGGACTGCTCGAACGGATCATACCTAGTGCAGAAGCATGGCTGTGATATTGAAAATGAGATTTAATGGTACTAATATAAATTTTCTGAAGAGCGAAGGTCGAAGAAAGCTAAGTTCGATTAAATGTGAGGGTTCTAATTACTGTGTCCTTCGATTTCAACGACCTAATGTATCAAAAACTTCTACCATTAAGCCGAACCGTCAATAACAGGATAGCACGTAGGTCATTTGCTCGTTAAATAATCAGAAAACAACGACAGGATTTTGGAGGAACAATTATTTATTACGATAGTGCGCCTAGATGCGCCTCACTGCTTGTCGATCAGTCTTAAGTGAAATATTGGCGCATGCGTCAAATAAGGCTCGTTGGAACATCTTTTTGTATTAAGCAGAAAAGAAGGACAACGCTTTGAAGTCGGAGTCGCTAAGAGAGCTATCATTCATTTCGGAAACCGTGCCTGAGGATTGTTTTCTGGGCTACAAAAGTATGTCAAATTGGGAGTACTTCGATGAACACAAATCTACGAATAGATATTTGTGGACAAAGAATAAAGTCCTAGTTCTTTTTAATCAAACTTTGTTGAATGTTCTTTAACTATTACTATTAAACCATTACTTATTGACTGGATGGGCTTCTTATTTATTTTTTCGTTTATTAATATTTTAGTGAAATATGTCATCGGATCTATAAGCAACAGTCGACGTCGGATTGTACGCCTATGCCATTTATGATGGGCATGCTTTGGTAAGTTTCAAATAATCCTGGTATACGTCCACTTCATGATAGTATCATAAGAAATCAACAATGGACAGGGTAAATGCTTGTTGTTTTTTTTTTATTGACCATGAAAAAAATTCTGTCGCTTGTCCAAGTGCCATAATTCTAACCATACCGCATAACTAACTGATGTATTTTTGTTCTTATGCATTTGCGTCCAGCTCGTTTCTGTGGTTTCAGTACGCGATTCTCAAGCCCGACATGGTCGTGGTAACGTTAAATGTGATTGGCTTCACCTTGCAAACGACGTTTTTATTTTGGTTCTACCTCTATACGAAGCCAAAGGTAATACTTCGCAAGTCAAATGCTAGATTGGATAGTGAGAGCTGTTGATAATATATCGAACTATAGCATTACTCGCGTTTACCTTTACCTTCAACTATTCCAAATTGTAACTAATCGACAATGAAGCTTCGTGAAGCTGTACTTTAGACAGAAGACCAAATATAGTTGTAGTTAAAACGATCACGAGGCTATGTATAAATAAGGGTAATAATTTAAAACGGATTTAATTGAATGATTACCGGTTGTGGACCAGTATTTGTTCCATTCTGTAGTGCATGAGAATATTATTGGTAAACGATATAGAACGAATAGATTAAAATACGTCACAAACTTGTGTAAAGTTTGGCTTGTTGAAACGGTAACCTAAGCTGGTCACCATACAGCAAGGAAGCTAAGGAATATTTTTAATTTTTGGGTATGTAACTGCGTTAGACTAACGTTTTTTTTTTTTTTTAGTGAAAATATCTAAGAGATTTCCTTTTGATTCATGCCAACGATGCTAGTATCGTGCAATAATATTCATTATTAGAACGGGAATTTCAGAGTTTCTGGAAACCTTCAACTGTGCATTTTAGCATGGCGTGTGTCAAATACAACCTTGATAATTCTGTCTCTGTTAGTTCAGTTACTATCTATTTCATTACAGTTACTTAGTAGAGACTTTCGTTTTGCGGAGACAGTTCAGATGCGGTTGTTATTTCCTGTTGTTCAAGTGCAAAGGTATTGATGCACCTGAATAATAAGGCGCATATCAACGCCTCTAAAAATTCAAGTTCCACTTTCACCAAAAGTGGAACTTTAATTAGTTTACTGTCCCTAGCGGAATAGTCCACGTTAATGTTAGTTTACATCTAACACATTCTCGTGTAATGAATCCGTGCAGGGTCAACTCAACGTGCATATTGGTGCGTTGCTTTTACTAATTGTGTCTTTCCACACTTGGTTATTCTACGGGGTAGCTGATACCGATTCAGCTATGCGTACAGCCGGGTACCTTGCGATCGTAGCTTCTATCGCGTTTTTCGCTTCGCCCCTTACATTGCTGGTATGTATTAAATAATGAAAATTAATAAAGTATAACAAATTTTTACCGTGTCCACACACTGTCGGTAATATATATCATATCTATGAGTTATTTATTATTCCGCGAGTAGAAGCGCTGAAAGCATTTTGAAAATATAAACTCTATTATGCAATAGTAGCAAACATGCGACATTGAAGAACTCTGTGATGTCTTTTTGAAGATCTTTGATGACGACCGCATTGCCGTAGTTTGATATTTTGATATTACGTGCCTGTCCTTTGACTACAGTGGGTGATTACACAAATATTCACTTATCTAATGGAAAGGCTTGGTTAAAAAGAATCGATTATAGGTGACCCTGCGTAATAATGGTACTGATGTACGATGCTGTTAATAGTCCGTCAAATGTGTTATTGTTGTTGTTCCAGGCCCGAGTACTCCAAACCCGTTCTTCTCAATATCTTCCATTACCGTTAATATTATCATCATTCACCGTTGGTGTGTTATGGACCCTCTACGGATTATTAAAGCAAGATACGTTTATTACCGTAAGCACTTTTATTCTCTTCTTTTTTATTATGCCATCTACCTAGCAGTATGATGGCTTTAAACGGATGACGCGTTGTACTGTGTTTGTAAAGATATTCATCATACGAAATTGAAACATCTTCATCGTCTTTGAAAGACCGTTAGATTTCTGACGAATAGTCGAGTGGAAAAAAAAATGCATCCAGTACTAATCAGTATATTATCAATATACTGATAGGGATAGGCCCGATCGGATTTCTCTGACGACTATTGTTTTTCCTGCGTTTTATTGTGCAGACCAGTTCGAGTTTCTAGTACATGTTGCTAACTGAAGACTCGGAAATAGGTTTGACGTTGGAGATATATCAATTTGTAATTTTCAAATTTTACCTGCACTATGCTTTTCTGCAATAATTATGCCGTAGTAGTTCTATTTAAGTCTTTGTATCTACCAACTCGTTTTCGAATTGTTTCAGCACCCTAAGGCATGTGCCGCTTAATAGAATGCAACCAGTTATCCCTAATTTCCTATTAAAGTACTATTGTTTTTCTTATCTTTATTACCTGACCCACTTCCAGATTCCAAACGTGTTGGCGTCGTTGATCACAGCGTGTCAGCTAATCCTCATCTGCATTTTCCCAAGAAAGCCTCTATGCGATACACAACGACTCGTATGAGGGGTTGCGGACTCCTTATGCCGAGGCAAACGAAGCAGCTGGGTAGTAGTGTATAGTAAAAATAATTATATTTAATGCGTAGAAAAATCATAAAGAAAAGAAAGAAATAGTAATATATCTAGTAACACGAGAACAAGCAGCTACGATGTGTCTTGATGACCATCAAGCACAAAGCAAGTGCCGACCTCCGAATGCATTTGATCGGCTACACGAGACGCTTTGCGAACGATAGAAGAGTGTTCCCAGAGTCGGAAACATAGTATAAAAAAAAAACGTCATGCCGAAATGCGTAGATGTAAATGTATCGTAATGACTATTTTGAATAGTGTTATATATACAGTATGGATGCATTTTTATTTGTGGTTGATTACAACGTAAACAGTATGCACAAAATTAGGTCGTCTACTAATTAACTTGTGTCTTTTAATAAGGGAAATGTGAGTATCACAATTTTCTGGTTACTGGGCGATCTAAAGTTTACTCCGATTGCGCAAGTTAACCACTTGAGAGCTCAACATAAAAACGTTTTCATAGGAGAATACTTTAGAACATAGGTTTGATAATAATAATAGTAATACAAATGGCAATTTTAATAAAATTGACACAACGAAATAGGGATCTAGTTTTTTGATAAAAAGTGTGCTTATTGTAAAAAATATATCCATTATGATTACTCTCGGCATACTTGATCTTTTTTTCCAAATAAACGGATGCAAAACAGTCGTCAAGCAACACCTTAAAAACACCTAAAATCTTAAAATGGGTAAAGATTCATGCAGAAGGTGATACGTAATACGAGCGGAAACGAGGTTGTGCTGGAATTAGTGGGTAACTCAGACGCTCGTCTATTGATGGATGGAAAACAATGCCTTTACCAAAAAGTGGTGGATCCACATACTGTATAGATTTAGTATCTTCCATCGTGATCATTATAGGGTTACTGATATACGTAAGGTACAGGATATGTGACTTTCAATTGTAGTCGTCAACACGCATGACATATAGGCCTTTAGATAGCTTCATCAAAGTTGTATTGTTCTTCCATAGACATATCATTCGATGCTGGTGTAAATAGAGATTCGAATGTAAAAAAAGAAATAAATCATGAAGGTAGCACGTGGAGGCTTCTACTCATTTTAATATGACAACTGGTAGGATGTAGCATTAGCAACTATGGAGAGAAGTTGTTTCTGATGCAATTTTTTTGCATGAAGTTGTAACGGCTCGCCGGCTATCGATGTCGCCCAACGCTTTCTGTGTTCTTGAGCTCCTAATACATAAAACCTTTCACATTTAGTCAGTTTCATAGTATTTATTGTATGCCGTTGTTGTTCTTCTGTACATGTTGCCATTCTTCTTGTTAATTTACGGAACTGTTCGTCGACATCGCCGGTTCGATTGGTTATTAACAAATTCTTCAAAGTGTTTGACCAAATTATTAGCAAACCCTAGTTCCTTTAACACTTCAGTAGAAACACATGTAATGAAAGTCAAGTGCCAGTAAATCAGGAAATATAGTAAACGTCAAGTGGTGTTCCAGTAAAGACAATGAAAGCAACAAAGTGGCGGAAACCATGCCAAAACGTAAGAAAATACAGCTGGCGTTGGTGGCGACGGATGGATCATTGCTGCGACCACTACAGAGGCCATGAGCCAGAACGAAGAAAAGCAATGAATCGTTCATTAAATGTCCACGTGGTATGAACTGGGTTATGGATAACCCCGTCGGAACGCTGCTTCCGCTGCGATAAAGTTCGTCAGCTATAGCAAATGCTGAATGCGGTAGTGCGGCTATGGCCTTGACCATGATTAAGCAATAGAACAAGCTGAAGCTAAGCGGCGCAGAAAATCTGACCCTGGCATCTTGCCATCTGTGCTCCCCGTATTACCGTAGTCAAGTAAATCGATTGAACGCGTTATTCATTTGCTGAGATGGTTAGACTGGCCTTAATACAGAATATAGAAATTAAGGGAAACCAAAAAAAGGAACCGAGTTTCTGGGTTTCATTAGTAATTAGAGGCGACGTGTAATGATATTTTTCGTTTGGTATATGCGTAAGATGACTGTTGGTGGCTGCAACCTGGATCTATTTATTGGATTAGTTTAACGAGAGGCTGTTTAATGGAGTCGAATGAATAGATAGTTTAGGAAATTTGTGATTTTAGATAACGAGTTCTTGCTGCCGTTCCTGACTATATTTTACAAGCTGTACAGCAGTATACAACTGAGATTTTATACACATATTTGGTGGTTCATATATACATGAAACCACTCCGCCAGAAGCAAACAGAATCAAATTGCCTGTTATCTGTATTCTCAATTCTATTATATATTTTCGTATGTAAAAGTATTTTCGAATATCTCTTTTGTGTAATCCCGTTAAGCAACAAGCCGAGTTAAGTAAAAAAAGGAAAGATATGGGGCAAGGCTTACATGCTATCCATTATGCAATAGAGCTCAGGTTAGAAAACACTAAAAAAAAAAAGTGAACAGAAAATCATTTTTAAAGACACTAGTAATTAACTGCCAAGAGGAAAGTGTATGCCTATAGGTATGCAACCGCAATGTAAACAGTAATCACGTATAAACCAGGGAACTTGGTAGAAAATGGGACACTTTCAGCCACAGATTAAAATGAGCTTGCTTTCGCTTTTCATATTTTTCTTTTCATTTTCATTTAATAGGATATTGGAAATACATTATATAGCATTAACAAAGAGCCTATAAAAAAAAACCTAAACTTTACGTTCAGAGCCGAAAAACCCGTATGCGATCGGTTACTTTTTCTCGGTACATTAATGCAATAGGTCATTTACTGATATTGTCCCACAATATATATATATTATTCATAACCTAAACGAGATAAGATTCATAGATCAAGTACGTTTTTATTAACATAGTGAACGGATTTTTGCAAATGCTGGTTTGAAAGATGAAAACCAGTTTTGATAAACGGGGAAGCGTATTATGCAGGATTCCCGATACGTTAGTTGTAAATATATTCATTATGTATGTGCATGTGGCCTTGCTGACTGTGCTTCAACGTTATTCGAAAAATAACATAGAAAAAGTATTTCAGCTTCCTCTCTTTTTAACTCTATCTAAATCTTGTGGTGTTTCCATTGACCAAACATTTCGTTGATAGAAGGGAATGTAACTTTTTGTAGATCCATGTCGTTTCTATACATCTCGAACGTCTAGTTTTGAAACGTTTCTAAAGCGGTTTCACGGTACAGCACACCAGTATTTTAAGTCTCGAATTCGGAAGATAGTCAAGCGAACTCCGAGGTGATCTCGTAAGGTATATTCTTAAATTTCACTGTCTGTAAGGATTTCTTGTCTACAATCCGTCAAAGTCAATGCTTTATGATGAATACAGGTCTAAGACAACGCGTGATTAGGAGAGGAAAGGTGAAATGTAAAAAAATTACCTTGAAGAGCTAACGCGACAAGGACTTGGGCTATTCCTCAGAACGGTGAAGGTCAAACGTCACTGGAAGAGATGGGCACATTTTATTGAAATGAACTAAAATAGTCCTATGTAGCCCTCGGACGACTTACCTACCTAACAAAACTTATATAAATGTTCCGCATTCCAAGAGAGCGCACAATACATTTCCGTCTCAATAACAGATTCCAACACCCATTTTCCTCTGTTCCATGCTGTTCTACATTAAGACAGCTGTTTATACCGTTTATTTATTAAGCACAAAGATGACAAGTAATTATTCTTGATATTTCAAAAAGTGGACATTTCATGTGCACTATCTTTGCTAACGCGGTTATACGATTTTCAATTTATAGATAAATACATTTCAAGGATGCGCATTGGGCCATGATCTCTATAGTCTGCTATATTGCAAATAACAAAGTTATACAAGCTCTGATAGGTGTGTTTTGATTTTGACCATTAACGCTAACGAAGCAAGGGACGCACCGCAGGTTTGGTCAATAACAATACGACGTATGTCCATACACATTTTTGAAAGAAAACACCTACGTGACTTTAATCGATGACTATTGAAAAAAATTAGGAAGCGTTTCACCGAAAGCGTGCTCTGCGTTGCAGATTGAATTGCATTTATCATAATTACTGTTGTAATTGATTTTTGATGAGAATAACAGGGTACTGTCCTTTTATTTTCAATTTGAAAAACCTCCCTTGGACAACACGGTCGTAAATTTTCTTTCCCTAGGATGGTACAATGGCAACGTGCATGTCTTAGGGACACATTGAAGCAAGGCGACTTATGAGTGAAACTGGCAATCGATAGGTTTCGCTAGTGCTGGAAGAAGCCAACAGTTTAACGGCAGCTAAAATGGTCGCAAGAATTGAGACACCAATTATAAGGTTACTTATTTCCCTGAACATGAAATCTCTCAGCTTTGGGATAAACACAAATACATCGGTTTTTGCAGACCAAAACAAACGGTCTGTGCGTTGGTGTCTCAGTTAGAAAAAAAACGAGAAACTTAGGTATCTGTCTAATCGAATCAATCAAAAGGATAGGTTCGAATACACTTGTATTGTATCTTCATGAACTTCATGACAAATTCGACATTTAACTAAGCTACTGCTTAAAGTGTCTATAATAATCTTCTTACCGCGTTGTATAATATAGGCAATTGTTGAATATGAAAAGCCACAGGACAGGTTTCGAACGCAAAAACCTGTCAATGATTATTTTACTTAATAGAGTAGACTGTATCACTTATGTTGAAAGGATGTTGTGGTCGACTCTGATATATAGCGTGAAAATTTAATAATATAGTCCTGGCGCCCTCGTGTTGAAAGGAGAGTCTTTGCTTTCGACCGATGAGGGCGCCACGTGTCATAAAGCATGCTAATAGTGGCAACTATTCGCATCTCCTCCATCGACATCTCCTGTCGCAGTATTCTGACTATAGCTGGGGTCCAGATAATTTCCTGAGTAGTTCAAAATGAAACAGCCGAGCTAGCGATAGCGATCACTTGTACGTTATTGATCTGTGTTTTTGAATAACAAGTAGACATTCACCCGCTGAGTATTCGTCTCGGGCTGATATCTATAAGAACTTGGAGTACGACAGGCAAGTCTAATAAACGATCGGACACTGATTCTTGCAGGTTTCAGTATGGATCTATATATTTTGTTAATCGCAAATACTTTAAAGAAAAAATAACATACACAACCATAACGGGCTGCTCGATGCGTTTAGGATTAACTCGATGTCCCAACAACTTTCAGTCACAAGCGGCATAGAGCGGATAATCAGGATATAATTGCTTCTAGTCGTGTATTAGTCCATTATAACCTAGGACTTATTTATTGAGGCCTTTAAGACA
This sequence comes from Varroa destructor, assembly GCF_002443255.2. Classification (NCBI taxonomy): domain Eukaryota; kingdom Metazoa; phylum Arthropoda; class Arachnida; order Mesostigmata; family Varroidae; genus Varroa; species Varroa destructor. Next base: position 28,784,987 of record NW_019211458.1, on the reverse strand, counting down.
GACCCTTAACTGATTTCTATTGCAGTTAATGCAATAATAATTGTAAATACTGCAATTATACCACTTGCCAATGAAAGCAAATGGCTATACTAAACCACTATGTGGCTATGCTAACGTGATAACCTGGAGTTAGCAACAGGTTTTGTTCGAGAAGTGGTCGTTAAATTATTGCACGAGTACAATTACGTTTTCTATAGGTAAATACTTTATATATAGTGTAAAGTTAACTTCTAAATAGATAACTAAGGTAACTAAGATTCATTTATGCACGTACCATAAGCAGCGTGTGAATATAAAGTTTGCTTGTATATGACCATATCGTATATATGCTAACTGAATAACGCGTACCGTAAGACTAAATTTCTCCCTAATATTACATACTGGACGCATGCTTGTCGGAGCGAGGGGACGATAACGTCATCAACGCAAAGGCTGAACACGCACAAAGTTTTATGTTTTTTTGGTCGAGTATTAGAAAGACGGGATTTAAACATGAGATATTATTAAGATATTTTAGCAAACTTGCAAGGATGTCTCATGCTTAGTCTTTTTTGTATCCGCCGCCCTTTTTTTTTGTAGGCTGCATAAGAAACTACGGGAGCTTTGTTTATGATTTCTCGCGTCATACCTAAGTACGGTGTCATTTTGTAATGTATTTCTTAAGTATACAATTATGTGACCTTCGTTAGGACTGACTCACATCACGAGGACCAGTGAACGTCGTTCGTCAAAACCGAATGACATGTGTCGGTCTTATAAAGTATCTGTGTGCCTACTTTTGTGACCTATTGTACAGCGACATTACTGCACTGAGCAGGCTCCGACGGCTCGAACGGCTTAAAAAATTACTTTTGCTTTGTCTACTGTAGTTAATTGCAACTGAAGGCTAGGCCTTATTTTATCGGAATGGGCAAAATCGTTACAATTCAGTTAAACCTGACAATGGGAGCAGGTCTTGTCCTTAACGAGGGATAGAATCGATACGTTTTAGAAAAAACTTTTATCGACGACTGACAACGGCAAGTCTACACAGATAAATAACACTGAGCACATAATATATTGCCGTTACTATTCTTAGAACACGAGCCTACATTCAATTTAACAGACGCGAACGCTATGAGTTTGTAAATTTCACTAGGAATTCGATCTAAGGTTCGATGCTGGTTTTACGTATGAATGCAGACCGGTACACACTCTAGTTATACACACAACTCTAGTTTTATGTGAAGATAATAACAGATTAGTTTATTTCATGGTGCTCTTATCCTCAAAAACGTTTGCATCGATTGGTACTACAGTGATCCTGTTGTGTAACGCTTATTATTTACTGACCTGGTTTGACCCTTCAGTCTTTTAGGATACCACACAGAGGTAGAAAATAGAACAACGTTATCGAAATGAAATTATTTTCAAAAAAAATAAAAAAAAAAGTATTATAAAATATAATTTAAAATCTTTGGACATTCATAATCAGACACTTATTTGTTATACTTCAGTTTTAGGTGAAGTGCTAAACAAAGAGTCATATGTTTTCAGCATTGGTAATTTCCACTTTGGCACTTAGCTATAAAGTTTAATGGCCCGCGTGGTGACTCGCCCCTCTTACGAATCAGGTTCTATAGCGTGCATTTATAAAAACGAGTACGCTCGGAGGGAAACTTTGTTCATACGGAGATAAAAAAAAACTTACAACAGCAAAAATTGCTTGAATTTTACAGGTATTTAATTTGGTATGTAAAATTATTCATTCGTTCAAAGATTACTCTATTTTTTTAATTTCGTACTTAGCTAAGTAAACTAATCAAGTCACTTACGCTTTCTAAATCAATCATAGTCTTGACATATGTTTCTAAAAGATAAGAGCGATTGTTTGATGATTGATAAGCAATATCCTTTTAACGTAACAGTCTAATAGTGACAAAAGTATATACAACGGTCCACAAATAGGGCAATGATTGTTGGAGCCTTAATGACTATTGTAAAACACAAGGTTTGTTTTTCGTAGGCGTGTGGATTGAACAATTGACGCATAGCAACGCCAATTCTGCTAATTCTTCTATCTACGGCCTTCTATCTACGGGAGGTTTTGATCTCGGATTTTGACCTTAATTGAGACCAGTAGATTCCTATGCGATTTTTTTGCCCCAATTGACCATCAGACGAACATCACCAAATTTCGATCAATCCCGTACGTTAACCTACCTAGAATTCTTTACCCCAACAAACGGCCATGGCTACACAAATACATGCTACTCGACCCGACGATTTGTTTTTCTGAAAAATTTAAAAACGCGTTTTTAATGTCAATATTTTTTGCCTGAAGCCCTTGACCTGAAGCCCGAGTGTAAATGGCCGTGGCTATAACATTGCTTGGCAACACCAATCGACCCAACCCGGAATTCAGAAGATGTTGATTCATTTGCTCCATACGCTAGCTTGTTGTTTGCTATTGCCTGCCTAATTTAAAGGGCCACGCATATCACAAATGTAGTTATCAATATGTAATTGATGCTAAAATATACTCCATGTCCTCCAGAAATCTAAGACAAAGACGCATTAATCGATAACTTAATCTATGTATTATGGAGATCTATTGCAGCCTAACGAGTTCTCGCAATAGGTTGGGGTTTCATGTAAAGGTCGGCACTGTCATGACAACAACTTGAAGGGTAAAAATACGTCTGCCTTAAATTTCTAAAGAGGGGGATGAAGGACAGCGAGCCCTGTGCTCGCTAACAAAAAACAGACAGAATTATGCTGACGATGAAGTTGTTTTCTAGGCGTGTTATACTTGGCTGTTTTAATACGGTGGAGTCCGTCGAGGGCAAATTTCTACGATGGCCAAATTTGTTCTTACATCTTAAAAGGCAAAGGCCCATAACTAATGTGTTGCGTTGTGCCGTACTTAAACAGTGGGCGTAAATTTATAAGTGTCGTGTATCGAAGATTAATTAGAACTCATGAGGTATGAATCGGCTTGCTACGAACGTAAAAGGCTAACGCATAGTGAAATTGAAAAAAAAATAGTGAAAAATACATATTATGGTTTTTCAAAGGGGAGTTACTAGATTTCAGTTACAATTCTATTTAATAAATGTATGTACATAAAACGAAAAAAACTTCAATCATGCTGAGAACTTGGACGTTTGAAAAGTTCTTTAGCGAAATGTCAAGCATAGCGATGAGTTCATATTGCATTTAGTCTTTATTTATTGAAAAATGTTCAAATCGATGAAACTTAAAGCTTACCCTGTTACAACAGGTAAAATGGCTGATGCGCATAAAATACCTAATAAATACAAATACCATTAGACAAAATAATCTTAGCCCCTATTTGCAACAGTTATCATTGCAGTATCAGTAGCTTTTCATCAAATCACACGTGCGACGACGTTTCCATAGGCTCATACGTCATGCTCATATCCATTCAACGCTGATACACTATTGTTTATTTCGGTAACTTTGGTTGAACATCAGTATTATTATCAATTATGTTTAGCCAATCAAGCACACCTCAACAAACAAGTATTCATCTTCACTACAATGAATCAAGTAAAGCTGAATATTGCACAGCCTCATTTACATACTTCGCTGCTTCAAACGAAATCTTCAAGAAGTTATATGTACTTTTATATCGAAGCTGTGTTTTGTTAAAATAGCATGTAGTCTTACACCTAACGATAGACACCAATCAAATAGTGATTTGAGTGGTTTTCATTGTCCGGTCCGACCAAGTTTTCACCTACAATACCAAATGGACCAAGTGAAGTATGCCGCTAATACCAGAGTGACTATAAGAAAAGCCTCTCACAGCTTTAACGCAACACACCGATCAGAAAGACGAACAAGACGTAGTCCTGTTTTGCTTTCGGCCATCTCAACTTTTCGAGGGCAACGCCAAAAGATCGAGAAGCTTGGCATGTACACTCAAAATGTCAATCATCTCTTACTCTAAAGCTAGGACAGACTTGTGCCCTATATAATGTTGTAAATAGGAAGAAGCTATTACAAGGCACATATTCGACAAAAGTATCGGTCGACGTGCAGGAGGGGTTAGTTTGGAGTGCCGCACTAACTTGGTGAGAGACGATGGTTTTTATCATCGCCATGGTCGCATTCTCTGGCTTTAACGGCGCCCATACGAACAGAACTAGCATGACGGATGCGCAACAAAACGGCGATCTTGATCTTCGTTGCGACCGTTCGCTCGCCGTGAAGAAGATCCATTGAGAACATTGTTCAGAAGAGATCGCTAGAAGACGTTTCGCGGAGAGCGATCACTACTGCTACTGACCGGTACCGGTGGCCACCAATCTCCCTAAAATGTACCCTAAGAGATCCACTGAGGGTCAAGGGTCTGATGCGGAGAGAACTGAGTACTATCGACTCTTGAGGACCCTTTGTTAAAGCTATCTGAAGTCCACTCGATGTCTGTCGGATCTTTTGTGGTGTCTTAGTTGATGCTGGTTAGCTTCTGTGATTGATTCGCTGGCCAGTCTAATCTATTGGCCGGTTTCCGCGCATCAGTCTTAGAAAAACTCGAACGTATATTTCTGCAGAGTCAAATGCCGTTCAAAAGGCCATCTGCCTATTTTGTGTAGTCCTCTTATGATTTTAGCCGTGCGGACCTTCTTTTTTCCTCAGATACTGATTTACTGGTACGCGTCGAAAACGTAATGAAACATCTTTCATCCGGAGGACAATTTGGTGCAAAACAAATGTAAATTGCAGATGTGACCGATTCAGTGGGTCTGCGGTGATTAATACACTTGGCGCGATCAGAATTTGTAGATGTCGGATGAGGAGCTGATGTGGATCAGACAAATCCTCGACAAGACCTCAACTCAACAAAGCTTTGTCTTTTTAATGGTCTCATAATAGCTACTAATCGTTTAAGTTAAAAAAGGTCACAATCAATGAGCCGTCGCATAGCGGGCACACTATGCAGGTCTTCTATAATTCGCTAAATTTAACTGATCGTATCAAGGCCCTATGTAAGAATAAAAACAAATGGTAATATCCTTTAAACGCATATGTTCTTCCCTATGCGGTTTGCAACACCCACTACGTTGTAGGAGCTAAGAATTTGTAACAGGATGACAATGTAGTTGCTCCGACCTTCGTGAAATACATACGAATATGAGTAGTATAAAATGAAAACTGCATCGTGCGTACGTGTCTTATGCCATCGCACTTAAGTTTGATTACAGGACTCAAAACTGTGATTAAGGCAATGTGCCATATATGAATGAATTGGATTGTTACTCAATGTCGCTCTGCAAAATTACGCCTTTGCTAACGGTATTGTCGATAGCCGTATTACTCATGGTGACGTTAATTTCAGTAAGGTAGAACCCTCATTATAATCTTAAGCCAAACACACAACGTACGAATAGACAACGCTCAGAAACAGGTAAGAGCGTCTCAGATAACCAATACCAGAACTGGCTTCTATGGCTGATTTGTCTCTAGCTCGGTGTCGTCTTCATATATACTTTTTTTGCTCCTCCTTTAACCTTGGCGAGACAACATCCTCGAGTTAGTGATCTACTTCAGTAGGTCTGCAGCTGAGCAAACCTTTTTCATGTTGCTGGTTTCGTCTTTTCGCCATAGATCTGCGAGACGTCTTTTCTCCTTAGTGAAGTAGTCTTTCGCTAAGCGACAGAGGCCCTCGCTTCGACCCCCCGCGATATCAGGCCGATATCGTTAGAGAGAAGCATAGCATATTAAACGGCATTGAACAGCAAAGTAATAGACATTTAACGCCTAATAGTAAAATTATCGGACACTGCATATTCCATAAACTATGTAGGAACTGACGAGCAAAAAAGTTGGGCGACAACACGAGTCGTTTATGCTGATAATAATTACGTGTTTTGAGTCCGCATGATCGTGGTGACGTCAGCGTAAATCTAGGTAAATATTACCCAATTAATAGAGTTCAACAAAGATAGATATCCGGTGTTCCTGTTGATGATTAGCTACTGGCTCTAGTTTTGATTTGTATGTATTTCGTGGGACAAAAAGTAATTTCTGGTTTTCACAACGACCAAATCTGTAATTAAATCTCAAAAGCTTTCTCTCTCCGGTTAAATCAGACGAGTTTTTCTTTTTCTTTCTTTTTTTTTTTTATCATTATTCAGCTTGCTACACACAATATAAGCAAATCCTAACAAGACATCTAGAGCTGTATATAGGCAATATATAACTCTGTCTACCACATACTCTTCTATATCGCATAGTACGCAAGGGAAGTCAACTAGTATTTAGACTTCGGCCAACGTATCTTCTGCAGTACAAATACGTGTATATATAAGGAACTTTGAACATCAACCCAATTCGAATTCAATTCAAATATACTTCACCCTAATATACAAACCCAAGGGCCTTATTGAATTGGGCATCGTTTATAATCAGCAAGTTTACGACAGTGCAGGCAGAACTACGCTTCAGTTGCCCAATTTTTCAGTCAGCGGCCTCGTCAATTAATAGCAGTCACCGCCTTGGGCTTATAGTTATCCTTAGCTCAGCACTTCAGGTTACTCTTCACACTTTTTTCTTGACGATCGCAGTGCGACCCATTTCTTACCATATCACTATCATCGACACATATTTCCGTGATGCTCTCTGCGCAAACCTAGTTCGGCTACCCTGAACAGCTAGACAGAACACGACAAAGTGGTTTCTGCACCCGCCCCCTGAAGCAACCGACAACCCGGCGGGGGTTAGAGGGGGCCACTTATGTTCTCGCATTTCGGCATTTCCATAGCCTCCTTCCCGCTCCTGAGATTCGTTTTGGGGGAAACCGAGCTTCTTAACTGTAATGCGAGTGGTCATGGTAACGGCTGCAGCGGCCTGCCAGTACAAGCACATTGAGTGTCCTGTGTTTTATGTAGTCTCGTGTCCGTGAGGAGTCGACGGAGTCGCGGTGCTCCGGCCTCTTCTTCCTCGTTGTTCGCCTTGGACGGAAGCAGATACGGGGCTACTTTGTGATTGGGATTGCATATCCTCGACCAAGTGCTGTGCCGCCACCATGCAGCCAGTCACACCGGGCCAGTCCCCCTAAGCTGCAGATTCTTGGTGGTGGTCATACTACGTACTTGTATTATGAACAGGACAAGATCCAAGCAATAAGGTTTTCTACTCGTCTATTCTAACGGGCTCTATTCGAGGGCCCAAGGGATCATGGAGCTTGTCCCACTGGCCTTTCTTGTCGGCCTCCGAGTGGACCCCTGAGGTTTGTGAAGTGGTGGTAGTCCAACGGCGCCTATAGTGACAAGATCCGCTGCTGCTACTTCATGTTTGGGAAAGTACAACTACTACTGAGAGTTCATTTTCTTTGATGAAGAAGCTTTCGGCAGGCCTGTGTCTGACCAAATGGAAGGCAAAAAAGCAACGACGACGCCGAAATGATAGATCGGATATCTAACCTTCTCTCTAAACGGATCACGAAGCAGGCTCCTACCTACAAGCTGATCTGCTAGGAGCAGTGGGAACCAAGTAAAGTGTTGCCCTACTTCGAAAAGATTCAATACTTAATCTGGACCAATGATCGGCAGAGAAAAAATTTGGTGCGAAAAATTTTTTGTATAACAATGTCCGTGCCTGATTAAAGCAACCGATACCTCGAGAAAAGTTACTTTTTTAAATTAAACATAGGTTTTCAATAGCGTAAAGTTCGATGTGAGCTTATGAAAAATACTAGGTTAGATGTATATATA